>NC_092112.1:47090633-47301177 GCF_045679555.1 Salvelinus alpinus
GAAGGTCATATTCATCCCCGCTGTCTTCATCAGAATCTAGAGGCTGTGATGCAGGCTGATGTCTCCTTTTTTTCTGACTTTTGTCATCTTTGGTCATTTCTGGTTGCGTCTCAAAAGGTAAGTGGTCACAGGACATGAGCAGGTTTCTGTGCAGGACCCTGGAGCGTCCCCTACCCTTTTCTGGTCTCAATTCATAAATCGGCAGGTCTGAACCCATTTGTCTCACTACTGTGTGAATTGTATCTTCCCAATAGTTACGGAGTTTGCCTGGTCCTCCTCTTGGTGTCAGGTTTTTAATCAGAACTCGCTCGCCAGGCTGTAGCACTGAACTCCTAACTTTAGTATCATAGTACTTCTTACTTCTTTCAGCAGCTTTCTGAGCATTTTCATTTGCAATGGCGTATGCTTCTTCCATCCCTCGTTTCCAGTTCTCCACGTAGTCTCGATGGTTACTGGAACCTGCCTCTGTGCACAATCCAAAGAGCATATCAACTGGAAGCCTGGGTGATCTCCCAAACAGAAGATAAAATGGTGAATAGCCAGTCACTTCGCAACGGGTGCAGTTATAGGCATAAACCAGTTTGTTCAGAGACTCCTTCCAATTTGACTTTTGTGTCTCAGTTAGTGTCTTTAACATTTGCAACAATGTTCTGTTCATGCGTTCCACTTGACCGTTCCCCATCGGGTGGTAGGGTGTTGTTCTGGACCCCGCCATGCCACTGAGTTTCTTTAACTGATGGAACAACTGATTTTCAAATTCTCCCCCTTGGTCATGGTGGATGCGGGACGGGAACCCAAACTTCAGGGCAAAGTCATTGAAGATGAGATTTGCAGCAGTTTTACCTGACTTTGATGTGGTGGCGTAGGCTTGAGTGAAACGTGTAAAATGATCAACAATCACGAGGATGTACTCATATCCCCCTTTGCATCTGTCGAGATGAAGGAAGTCTATACATACCAGTTCAAATGGCTGTGTTGTCACAATGTTTGTCAGAGGAGCTCTTGCTTCATGGGCTGGCTTTTTCTGCTTGACACAGCTACAAGTTTTAGTCACATAGTGCTCGATGTCAGATTGCATATATGGCCAGAAGAAGCGGTCACGTACTAGTGATACAGTGCGGTCAGTACCTTGGTGTCCCATGTTATTGTGCAACTCTTCCATCACTTTACCTTTGTACTGCTCTGGTAGAACTAACTGCTTGCGGGCTGTAGTGATTCTGTACAGAATGCCATCACTGTCTATTGTCAATTTGTCCCATTCTCTGAATAGGCATTTTGTCTTTGGACTGAATTCCTTTTGCTCTTTAACTGGCGGTTTGAAACCCGACAGTTTGAAATTGAGCACAGGACGGATGACCGGATCAGATTCTTGTGCTTCTCTTATCCCATCTTTTGGGATCGAGCTGGTTGTTGCAGTGGTTGTCTCACCTTCAGCTGATACTGACATAGCTGCAGCTGAAAGTGACCAAGGTACAACAGCCTCTTTCTGTACCTCAACTGCTTGTATCGTGGCGGCAATGGTGTCTGGTGGAAGTTCCTCAGAACATTCTCTCATCAGTGACTCTACATCCAGTGGCATCCTTGACAACGCATCTGCATCACCGTTCTCTCTGCCTGGCCTGTACTTTATTGTGAAGTGGAAATCAGCCAATTCTGAAACCCACCTGGAAGTGGTTGCGTTCAGTTTCGCAGTAGACAGAATGTAGCTGAGCGGGTTGTTATCGCTGTATACAGTGAAGGACGGAGCATAGTACAAATAATCATGGAACTTATCAGTGATTGCCCATTTTAGAGCTAGAAATTCTAGCTTGCCCGAGTGGTAGTGATAGTTCTTCTCAGCTGCTGTTAAGGTTCGAGAGCCATAAGCAATGACCCTAAGCTTCCCATCTTGCTTTTGATAGAGAACTGCTCCCAAGCCTTGGTGTGACGCATCAGTGTGTACAACAAATGGCTGAGTGAAATCAGGAAAACCTAAGACTGGTGGGTGAAGCAAACACTCAATCAGCTGTTCAAGTGCCTGTTGATGCTGGTCAGTCCACAGGATTGGCTTGTTTGAGGGCACCACATGACTTATTTTCTTTGTTTTTCTTTTCCGTGGGTGGTCAGGTAATTTCTCTGAATCTGCTTTCAGGAGGTCATACAGGCAGCTGGCCCTCCTAGAAAAGTCTTTGATGTACTGTCTGTAGTAAGTGAGTAAACCCAGCATTTGTCTGAGCTGGCCCACAGTCTCTGGTCTGATTTCTTTCAATGCTCTTACTGCTTCAAAATCGGCTGGGTCAACTCGGTTGCCCTCTGCAGACACTACTCTGCCCAAATAACGGACCTGGGGTTTAAAGAGATCACACTTACTTGGTTTGAGTTTAATGCCATACTCTCTGAGACGCTGCAAAACTTTTCGCACATCATTCACATGGCTGTCGAAAGTTTTACTGAAAACAAGCGTGTCGTCCAGATAAGGAATGCAGATGTCATCCCGGAGCCCTTCCAAACACTCCTCCATACACCGCTGAAAAGCTGCAGGAGCGTTCATGAGGCCGAATGGCATCCGTATCCACTCATAGAGTCCCCACGGGGTCACAAATGCTGTCAGTGGTCTGCTTTCTTCAGAGATGAACCCCTGGTGATAAGCTTTTCCCTGATCTAAGAGGGAGAACCAGGAATTACCACCTAAACTGTCCATGATGTCTTGGACCCGAGGGATGGGCTGGCGGTCGGGATGTGTCTTTCTGTTCAGGTCTCTGTAATCTATACACAATCGGAGGGTCCCATCCTTCTTACGAACACACACGACAGGTGAAGAATATGAAGAGTTTGACTTCCTAACCCAGCCCTGGGCTATGAGGTCATAAAGGTAACCCTTCATCTCCTGATACAGTGGCCTGGGCACTGACATGTATGTGCGCTTGACTGGTTCAGAGTCCTTTAGAGAAATAGTCATTTTCAATCGTTCAATGCAGCCAATGTCATTGTCTGATCTGGAGAAGGAGTGACACTCTTCTCTAAGCATTTGCCTAACAACCTCTCTCTGCTCTTCGGTTAGGTGAGTTAAGCCTACTGGTGGATCCCACTGTTCAGTAGCAGTACATGGGGTTCGAACGCTGGTGTGATTCACTGTGGCTGGGGTGACAGTTTTTTCAAAGACTTGGGCAGGTAACACAGTCATAATGGTTTGTACTGTACCGATTATTGTGCGTCCTAGCAGGGCAATGTCGTGGTCAGTTGGGTTAGAGACATCAAGCCTGATAACTGGAAAAGCACCTTTCCTGACTCTGACTAGTGTGTCAAAGAACTCAAGGTCGTCTGGCCACTGCGGGTTCAGGTCTGGCTGGAAAAGCATTGTCATGTCCTCTTTGAAAGGCTGGGAAGCTACACGGCACTCAATCTGAATGCTACTGTGTTTTGGTACAGCAACCTTCTCTTTCTTGGTTTTCACTGCGTATTCATCTGTCTGTTCTGCGCTAACAGCCTCTATAAAAGCACTCACCTTGTTTCTTTTGAGGCTTGGGAAAGCTGTTTTTATTGTACTGTATCGTTTAGTCTTTTCGGTCATTGTCAGGATGTGCTCGATAACATTGAAACCTATGATGGGATGAGATAGGTGACAGCCTTTCATTACCAGCACTGGGATGATCAGTTCCTTTGTTTCGTCAGTTTCAGAGGCTAGCCGAAAAGTTGTTTCAATCCATCCCAGGTACGGCATTTCAGTCCCATTTGCTGCAGTCAACCTTAGATCAGCAGGTGAGTCCAGGATTTCTGAAACATCTCTCAGCCTTGCGTTTGGGAGAGATTCCTCTTTCCATCGTTCATCAATGACCGATACCTGAGAGCCTGTGTCCCATAGAGCTTGGAGGTGGTGGCGATTCAGGTGACACTCAATAAGGCACTGTCTGCCGACTAGCGAGGTGACCTTACGGGGGTAGCGACCTTGAGCTAGGGATGGTAAGGAGTGGGCATTTTCCTCTGTGCAGGAAAACCTTTCACTGGTAGAGTTAATTTTCAGGTGAGTGCATTTTTCCTTATGTTTAATCCAATGTTGGTTTTGACATACTTTGGAACAGTACAGTGTCTCTTTACATGATGAACATTGTTTCAGGTTCTCAAATGCATCTTCTCTGGCACAATTTGCACATTTCTGGGACTTTTTGGTAGCTACGGTTAACACTCGTCCCTCAGCGGTAACCTTTCCCCGTTTAAATGGGCCTCCCTTGATGGTCTGACTCCCCGGATTTTACATCCAGCTTGAAAATGTTCTCCACTCCCACATCGGAAGCAGTGTGTGCAGCGTGCATCTGTTCTGGCCTGCTGGCAGACAAAACACCTCCTTGGAGCTTGAGCAGAGCGGTTGGCATACCGGTTAGGTGCATATTGATGCTGCGCAGGGTCAGGTGCTTGGGACTGGCTGTAGTTGCTGTAATACTGCTGCTGGGACACAGGTGGCTGGGGGTCCCTATCTGGCCTCCTAACTGGAGGTGGGGCATAGGCACAAGGCGGTGACCGAAACATAGGCTGCTGTAATGTCTCCTTAATCTGAGCAATCTCTGCACTGAGACCTTTTAGAGAAGCTACACCTGTCTTAAGTTCAGCTAACTCTGTTAACAGTTCTGCGGGTATCTTAGCTTTGGCTTCCTTCACAGGACACTTTGTGGATGGCGTATCTTCAAACTGGACTACACTTACAGTTGTAGCAGGCTGTGGGGTATGAAACCGCTTTTTGTTTCGTCTTTCTATCTCATTAGCACAAGCAATGTTAAGCTTCTCTAGCAAAACCTCATCTGATGTTTCGCTATCTAGCAGGAGAGGCTGCATGTCTATCCTGATACTGTCACTCTGGAGACCTGTAAGGACTGTGTGTAAACACATGCGCTGGACTAGAGCAGGGTCATACTTAAGCCCTGATTCTGACTCCTGGGATGCAAACAGTACTTTTTGCCTCAAATCTAAGATGCGCATCAGGAAGCTTTGAGGGGTCTCTTTGCTATGCTGTGCTTCTGAAGCTAGCTGTTTGTAAAGCTCTGTTGCACTCTTCTCTTGGAAGTGGGAACGCAGGATACATCTAAGTGTGGTAAGAGTTAGCTGGGGTTTACCTTCCAAGTAACTGCGTAGCTGTGAGCCTGGAGAAATAGCCCTGACTACTGCATCTACTATTTCTACCTCAGGATAGCCTCTGTTAAGTCCATTCTCGATCTGATGGGCAAGGCTGGAAAAAATCAGTTTATCTTTCTGGCCCGGTTCACCTATCTGACCAGAAATTTTAAACTCTTTGCGCCAGAATGAGCTGGGCTGTGCATTGGGTGAGAGCGGCACTCTCCCCTGAAGATTGGCATGGGGTTGGGGCTGACGCAGAGAATCACTGGCTTTGGCTGCAGTAATCTGCTCAGTTCCCACCCTTTGTTGTGGGGTTACAGTTCTCAGTTCCTCTATTCTGTGATGTATTCCGTCTGTTTCAATATCATGGTCAGTTTGCCATGTTTTGTTATCTTTGCCACTTATCTCTGTCATTGTCTCTTTAAGTAGCAACAATTCCGACATGCCGCCATCTTCTAACTCCGCAACTTCCTCTCTTTCAAGGAACCTCATAATGTGAGTCATCAATGATATGCGGGATTTGTCTTGAACATCTCTTCTCTGTTCGCCTGATATGTCAAGGAAATCACATATCTCTAGTAACTTATCTATAGTCAGGGTGTGCAATTCTCCTACTACCTCTTCCTGTAGTTCTTCCAAGGCGGTTGTCATGTTGACAGAACAGGAGGAACTTTTACTGTGCAGGAGTTGACTCTGAATTAGATGGTCCTTACTGTCTCTGATGGTCGATCAATGGCCTCAGTTGACACGTACTTAACCACCAACTTCCAGCTCTCCTCGAACAGCAACACTTTCCTCACTGCAGCCTGCCTGAGTTATTATGTGGGGATTTAGCTGGCTCGGAATTCAGCAACCAGGATGTGGAAACTGGACATCTGAGCAGCTATCTCAGCGGAGCCTCCAAAAATGTTACACCCCTGAAAAAGGGTAGAAAGAATCACGATAGTGATACGGAATGTTTACTCATTGAACGTTTAGTGTAATCATTTTACATAAATAACACATTTTACAGAACAACAGATCTACAGGAACGATAGGTTTTGTAGGGTACAAGGCTTATTCAAATCATAACAGTATACACTGTACATCACTGAAACAAATACTGTTTTCAATATAACTGTCAAGCAAAGCTTTAACTCAGTAAACCATAACACAATTCATCAACAGGCAACAAAGTGTTTGAAAAACAACCACACAAATAACGCCGCAAAACATCTTACCAACAGCGCACACGTTCATTCACAATCGACATAAAATGGCAGCTACGTAGCAGTACCTAGCAGTACGAAGCTAGCTGCAACCGAGCACGGCTCACATTACTCTCTGCAAACCCAACCAACTTCCTCAACATGTTACTAAACAAACCTTAAACACTCTTGACATGTTATCAAGTTATTACATTTAAATTACTCTTTTTAATCATCAATAATGTACCTGAAAAAGGGTAGAAAGAATCACGATAGTGATACGGAATGTTTACTCATTGAACGTTTAGTGCAATGAGAAAAAGACCGCGAATTCTCCGTGAACTTGAGTGGAGACCAGAGCAATCGATCTCAGGCTCATAGATTAAGAGCATTTAGTAGATCACAGATTAGCACTTTTATCCACGACAACATAAAGGAATCAACATAACGTTTACACATTCCTCTCACAATTCGTACCCTTTGTATGCTTGACGGATTTTAACAGAATTATATAAATGTTATCAATCTATCAACTAATACTGACTGCATGATCTTCTTAACCTTAGATGTTTTAAGATCCTCACATACTATGAATTTACTAATACTTTTTAATGTATAACAGGCTATTAGTATTTCCTTTAACCTGTCACACTTGCAGAGATAATTGTATGTTACGATGCTTTACTTGCTGAACATATCAAAACTTCCGACGGTCTTTTCTGAGATGTCGAAAACAATTCCAAATGATTTGATATATTCCATCGCATCATCCATTAAAAGTTAGATTAAAGAGAGAGTTTGACGCAGCGCAATTTTTTCGCGTGCGCTCAAGTAGGCTTTCAACTTTCCTCCGGTATTTATTTAGCAAAGATGATAACACAATAATTCCCGACAGACACAAGCAAAAACGATTCACATGAATGTTGCTGCAGCCTAGGCTACACCTAAATGTTAGAAATCTGACATGCTGCTGTATGGGATGAAAACAATACTATTTTTCAGTCTGATCAACTAGGCTACTAATAAGAGCAGCTGCATACAGCATATGTGCCCTTTCCATCAGTTCAGGGTAAACTAATTGGTAACGTTATCTATTTATAGTTCATATGTGTGTCAGAAGACAATGTGAATGTGATCAAATGTAGTTTATTTTCAAAATTGGGCTGACTAGGCTGCCTATACGTTTTTAATCCAACAATATTAACTGGAATGAATCAATCAGCATAGTAGTGATGAAAGATGTGAGTAATTTTTTTTATGCCTACTGTTGTATAGGCCTGCATGCTCAGCCCTGTGAGTTATATTGTCTATCAGTTGTTGTCTATGTGTCTGGGTAGAGGAACCCCCCCTAATCTAGTCTAAATATAATTTATATGAACAAATATAAGGTAGCTGCAGTTTGACAGTGTTTTCATCCCCAGGAGATTTGTTTCAGCAGTTTTCTAAAACCATGTGACCTAATTAGGACAAATGGTCCCATCATAGCCCATATAAAACCTTTTTACAATTGATTAGTCACTGTCATACCTTATAGGGTCCAGAATTTTCCTAGTTAGGTTAACATACACTAACGTTCAAAAGTTTGGGATCACTTAGAAATGTCCTTGTTTTTGAAAGAAAAGCACATTGTTTGTCCATTAAAATAACATCAAATTGATCAAAAATACAGTGTAGACATTGTTAATGTTGTAAATGACTATTGTAGCTGGAAATGGCAGATTTTTTTATGGAATATCTACATAGGGGTACAGAGGCCCATTATCAGCAACCATCGCTCCTGTCCTGTGTTCCAATCCACGCTGTGTTAGCTAATCCAAGTTTATCATTTTAAAAGGCTAATTGATCATTAGAAAACCCTTTTGCAATTATATTTGGCACAACTGAATACTGTTGTCCTGATTAATAAAGAAGCAATAAAACTGGCCTTTAGACTAGTTGAGTATCTGGAGCATCGGCATTTGTGGGTTCGATTACAGGCTCAAAATGGCCAGAAACACACACTTTCTTCTGAAACTCATCAGTCTATTCTTGTTCTGAGAAATGAAGGCTATTCCATGCGAGAAATTGCCAAGCAACTGAAGATCTCGTACAATGCTGTGTACTCCTCCCTTCACAGAACAGCGCAAACTGTTTCTAACCAGAATAGAAAGAGGAGTGGGAGACCCCGGTGCACAACTGAGCAAGAGGACCAGTACATTAGAGTGTCTAGTTTGCGAAACAGATGCCTCAAAATGTCTCAACGTCAACAGTTAGGAGGCGACTCCGGGATGGGAATTCAAAAAAACTATTTTGAAAATCAACCCGCAAGAGAGCATTCTGGGAAATATGATAATGATGGGCATGGTTTTGAGTTGTTTTGAGCAAACATGAATTTGTAATTTTACTCAACAACCTTGTTCAAATTCAGCTGACTACGAGCAGAGATTGTTGAGTAAATACACTTTAACGTATTGGGGTGGGCACCCTTAGGGTGGGCCAATGGCAGTTTTGCTCCATCACTGCTCCTGTTTCCAGCACAGACACTCATTGTTGGGGCAACCCTCCCTTCTCTTCCTCTTTCCTCTCTTCCTTTCTTTTCCATTTTCCACTTTTTCTCCCCTCTCTTGCACACATGGGGAGTAAATTTACCGTTTTCTTCTCTCTGTACAGTTCTCTCACACACTCACTTGCTCCATTTTTCATTATTTTGCTTTTTTCACCATAGCTTTCCCAGTCCAGTCCTTTTCAATCGGTCTCCCCCTTTCTTATTCTTGTCTTTATTTCTTCACTGAAACAAGATGAGTAGAGTTTCATTATTTATTATAGTGAGTCTAATCCTGAATGCTGTTTGGTTAAAACCGCATTCCAGCCGGTAACTGGAATCACAAGTTACCACCGGCTAAATCAATGTCGTTGAAATGCCTATTTACTCTGTTCCATCTCACGGTGCAATACACTGTCTCATCAACCCTGCCAGGAAATGTATGAACTTGATCTCCACTATAAAAAGTATCTAGACTTTATCTCCAAGTTATTTTAGACGAGCATTTGGTTTTCAACAGCAGAGATTTGTATAAACCTTGTTGTCTGTCTCGCCGACCTTTTTCAATATTGTTTCAATATTGAATTGCGATCTCCACCGTCCCATATAAAGTGAATGTGTCTGAAAGAGACACAGGAAATTGAGCAACATAAAACGTTTTTTCAGTTGACTGGCTAAATCGATACTTTTCTGAGAAAACTAAAATGAATGAGTGGAACATTTATTTTGATATTTTCAGGCGGCATGACGATGGATGAATGGGAAAAAGAGATGGCAATAATACCAAGGCATGCAGATTTGGGGGATACTGCATTGAATGACCTAGAGAAAAGCAGTAACGAAGAAAAGTTAAGAATACAAACTGGGCTGTGCGGTGCTTCGAGGGCTGGCTTGCAGAGACTTTAAAACTGTCACTAATGAAGAGTTTAACATCCTTCGACAGTTTTATGGAAATGTAGGAAATGGGAAGGGGGAGCAGTACAGTATAAGTAGCTACCTGGCACTCCGGAGTGGGCTCAACCGGTTTCTAAATGAACCCCCCATCGGTCGCAGCTGGTGCCTTATGAAGGACACTGAATTTACCACCTCGAATCATGTATTTCTGGGAAACATCAAACGATCTGGTACACGTCAGAGCCGATGGGCGTGAACTCTCTGGCAGCACTTCTATCCAAAATCTGCAGGGCAGTGGGAACAACTACATATACAAATGACAGCATCAGGACCACGGCAGTCCAGAAACTGGCCAATGCTGGTTTAGAGGGAGATTATGTCAGTGAGTGGGCATCGGTGCGAAGGTTCGCTCCATAGCTACTGGTATCCCTCACTGACAGACAGAAAATGCTGGAGCAACATCCAGGTGAAAACAAAGAGAACACTGCAGCACCATCAACACCCAAAAGGCTGAAGCAAGGCAGCAAAAGTAGTAGCACAGACTCCGACAGATATTTCAACCAATGCACCATCCAGGGGAATGTACAGATAAATGGGACATACAATAAGCAGCTATAGCTATGTCATCTGTGGTAGATAATAAAGAGAATGTATCGTTTCATTTATTAAAATCAGCTCAAATTCATGTCATGGATTTTCTTTCTTTGGTTTGAACAGTGTACTGACAATAGAACGCATTTTCTCTGCCAGGCAAAGTCGCGCATCATAAGCGTGTTGTTATGGATGTATCCAAATAAATCTAACTAGAAAACAGCTTAAACAAATGCAAATGCAGCTACTTTGCTGTAATTGACGTGACTGAAAGTTAGCCGTAGTTGGCTAGCTATCAAGCAAGGAATAAGAACGCTGCCAGCCAGTATGGCAATGGAACATTTAGAATGAATGATTGGGTTGCATCTATAGATACAGAACAAAAAGACTGAACGACTGGATCGCGTCCATAGATACAGAACAAAAAGACTGAACGACTGGGTAGCGTCTCTAGCACCCCTAGATTTGTGTCAGGACTATATCTTGTGGAAGGATGATAAATGAATCAAAATAACATTTTTAATGAAAACATGTCAATCATTATTTGAAAATGTTGGTAACCCGTTGTATAAAAATGATCATTCCCTCGAAGCCGGTGTTTGGAGGATTTGTCTCTGGCATAACAACACCCGTGTCAATATATCCTCCAAACACCGGCTTCTCGGGCATTATCACTTAAGTGGAAAGAACAATGGAGGGGGCTAGTCACCGCCACAGACCCGAGAACAGGTGATAAAGAACGAGAGGTTATGCATTCTTTCACTGTGAGAAACCAACAATCGTGAGATCTCTCATATAGTCACTCACTCCCCGCTGGGCGAAAACTGGTTGACTCAACATTGTTTCCACGTCATTTCAACCAAAAAAATGACATGCGATGACATTTAATCATCATGGAAAACTGATTGGATTTGCAAAAAGGAATTTCATTTTAACCTAAATCCAATGTCATGCTGCAATTTTTTCTGATATCACATTGAATTCACTCTAGTTGACAACTCAACCAAATGTAAATAAAAATTGTCGTTGAACTGATTTCTGTGCCCGATGGGATCTTACTCTCCAAGAGCTTTCTCAACAAAAATAAAAAGGATTAAAGCCTCTACCTGAGAGTGTCAAATGAATAGCTGTCTGTGACTAAATCATCATTGGGATTATTGTAGCGTAGTCGTTTGACACTGTCAATCTCTCTGAAGCACTCTGTGGCCTCTCGTTATTGGTTGGTGTTGACTTCTGCTTTGCGTGGCCAACTGGAGTGGATTTCGCAGAACCCAGGGTCAATCGAAGGGTCAATGACCCCTACATCTGACTACATCTGATTCTTCCCTGTTACACAATCTTAAGTCAAGTCGTGCCACAACTGTACTCCTGGGGAAAACGTGTTCTCTCACTCTCACTCACACTCACACACATACACAGTTGCTCCATCCAAGTCGACTGCCAAGGTCGCTGGCTGTAAATCTAAATTGTTCAGTCCGACTTGGTTCCCAGGGTACCCCTCATGGGTACATTTCTTCACCCCTTTCTTGTTCTCGTCTCATCCCCTCTCCTCACCGTATTGGGCTGTATTCTTGGTGCGGTATCCCTGACTGACCACATGGTGGCACCAGAGAGTGTTACATTTGTTCGAGTTTAGCTGGTTGCTGTGAGTGTTAGTCCATCATGTCCCTTTATGGCTCTGTGCTGTCTTCTCCCATTACACACTTGCATAACTGGAGGGGGAAACAAATGTTGTTCCTTCAATCTACGTACAATACCTCATAATGACAAAGCAAAAACGAGCTCCGACTGGGGAAAATACATTTTGAACGGTCATCCAGCCTCTTTCTAGAGCTCCAACCTGACGTCAGTTCCAAATCGCCATAAATCAAGAGAATGCCAGACTTTGATGACAAAGTTTGATGACAAAATTTGCCCGCGAAGGACCGCCGTGCTTACCTTCCTGTTCAAGGGAGCACAGCACAACAAGGTGAGTCCAAAAATGTATTGTATGCTGCGGCATAAATTATGCAATAGGCCAGGGAGAAACAGTGCCTTTGGAAAAAATTCACACCCCTTGACTTTTTTCACATTTTGTTACGTTACAGCCTTATTCTAAAATGCATTACATATTTTTTTCCCTCATTACTCTACACACCATAATGACAAAGAAAAAATATATTTTTAGAACTTTTTGCTAATTTTAAAAGAAACAAAAAACTGAAATATCACATTTACATAAGTATTCAGACCCTTTACTCAGTACTTTGTTGAAGCACCTTTGGCAGCGATTACAGCATTGAGTCTTCTTGGGTATGATGCTACAAGCTTGGCACACCTGTATTTGGGGAGCTTCTCCCATTCTTCTCTGCAGATCCTCTCAAGTTCTGTCAGGTTGGATAGGGAGCGTTGCTACACAGCTATTTTCAGGTCTCTCTAGATATGTTCGATCGGGTTCAAGTCCAGGCTCTGGCTGGGCCACTCAAGGACATTCAAAGACTTGTCCCGAATCCACTCCTGCTTTGTGTTGGCTGTGTGCTTACGGTCGTTGTACTGTTGGAAGGTGAAACTTCACCCCAGTCTGAGGTCCTGAGCACTCTGGAGCAGGTTTTCTCTCTGTACTCTGTACTTTCCTCCGTTTATGTTTCCCTCGATCCTGACTAGTCTACCAGTCCCTTCCGCTGAAAAACATCCCCACAGCCTGATGCTGCCACCACCATGCTTCACCATAGGGATGATGCCAGGTTTCCTCTAGACGTGACGCTTGGCATTCAGGCCAAAGAGTTCAATCTTGGTTTCATCACACCACAAAATCTTGTTTCTCATGATCTGAGAGTCCTTTAGGTGCCTTTTGTTAAACTCCATGTGCCTTTTACTGAGGAGTGGCTTCCGTCTGACCACTCTACCATAAAGACCTGATTGGTGGCTGCAGAGATGGTTGTCCTTCTGGAATGTTCTCCAAATTTCCACAGAGGAACTCTGGAGCTCTGTCAAAGTGACCATCGGGTTCTTGGTCACCTCCCTGACCAAAGCCCCTCTTCCCCGATTGCTCAGTTTGGCTGGGCAGCCAGCTCTAAGAAGAGTCTTGGTGGTTTCAAACTTCTTCCATTTAAGAATGATGGAGGCCACTGTGTTCTTGGGGATCTTCAATGCTGCATAAATGTTTTGGTACCCTTCCCCAGATCTGTGCCTCGACAGCAGCATACCACCCTGCATCCCACTGCTGGCTTGCTTCTGAAGCTAAGCAGGATTGGTCCTAGTTGGTCCCTAGATGGGAGACCAGATGATGCTGGAAGTGGTGTTGGAGGGCCAGTAGGAGACACTCTTTTCTCTGGTCTAAAAAAATATCCCAATACCTGACAGCAGTTATTAGGGACATTGCCCTATGTAGGGTGCTGTCTTTCGTATTGGATGTTAAACGGGTGTCCTGACTCTCTGTGGTCACTGAAGATCCCATGGTACTTATTGTAAGAGTAGGGGTGTTAACCCCAGTGTCCTGGCTAAATTCCGTATCTGGCCCTCATACCATTACAGTCCCCTAATCATCCCCAGCGTACAATTGGCTAATTCATCCCCCTCCTCTCCCCTGTAACTATTCCCCAGGTTGTTGCTGTAAATGAGAATGTGTTCTCAGTCAACTTACCGGGTTAAATAAATAATAACAAATTCTGTCTCGGAGCTCCACGGACAATTTCTTTGACCTCACGGCTTGGTTTTTGCACTGTCAACTGTGGGACCTTATATAGACAGGTATGTGCCTTTCCAAATCATGTCCAACCAGTCTCATAGCTGAATACTTATGTAAATAAGGCATTTCAGTTTAACATTTTTAATACATTTTTGCAAAAATGTCTAAAAACCTGTTTTTGCTTTGTCTTTTGGGATATTGTGTGTAGATTTATGAGGAATGTTATTTAATCCCTTTTAGAATACGGCTGTAACGTAACAAAACGTGGAAAAAGTGAAGGGGTCTGAATACTTTCCAAATGCACTGTATCAGCCTTTCCCTGAAAACCACATTGAATTTCAGTGAAACAGTCTAATAAAAACACATCAGAAACAGACCTAATCAAATATGACTAATTGAAACTAATCAAAAAGGCAGTTGTTGCAAAACTCTAAGCACATTTTCAATTGACTAAGTACAACACACAAAGTCATACAGGGACTTTTTCACCATCTAGAAATAGATGTTTCACATTGCAATACATGTTCATATAAATGAATTGCTTTTCACAATGCAATGCTCACATTACTTTTGATATGATTGTCTTCTCATTTGTATAAATACAATTTTCTATTACCTAAGCAAAGAACTGGGCCTCCCGAGTGACGCAGTGGTCTAAGGCACTTCATCGCAGTGTTGCAGCGTCACTACAGCTGTGTCACAACCGGCCGTGACCTGGAGTCCTATAGGGCAGCGCACATTTGGCCCAGCGTTGTCCGGATTAGGGGAGGGTTTGGCCGGGGGGCCTTTACTTGGCTCATCGCGCTCTAACGACTCCTTGTGGCGGGCCGAGCTTCTGCAGGTTGACTTCGGTCGTTAGTTGAATGGTGTTTCCTCCGATGGAAGCTTCCGGGTTAAGCGAGCGGGTGTCGAGAAGCGCGGTTTGGTGGGTCATGTTTTCGAAGGACGCATGACTCGACCTTCGCCTCTCCCGAGCCCGTTGAGGAGTTGCAGCGATGAGACAAGATCGTAATCATGAAAAAGAAGGGGGGGAGGAATGTAAATAATAATAATTCACCAGAAACACGTGGGCGGATTAAGCAGAGCGAGGTGGCTGGAAAGGACGGAACAGGCAGAGCAGTGACTGTATGCTAGCAGGATTTAATGATGATGAGAGACAAGAACTTCAATAAATAATGATTTAATAAATGTACAATAGGCCTAAATAGGCAAGAACTATTAAGCCTATGGTTGGCGAGTCCGAGATAACCAAGCTAGTTGGTGATGTTAATAGTGACGTGTCTGTTGATGGCACACGAGTGGAAGAATTGTCCATGGTTCTGGCGCTGGTTGGTGATAGCCAGTGCTTGCCTCTTCTTTGGCGGAGCATGGGACGTCCCACTCACATTGTTGCCAGCTGAATTGGCACTCAAGCGTTTTCTGTTCTCTATGTTAGGCTGCCAATAACTCAGCTTAACTTAAGTCAGCTCTCAGACCAATGGCCACTCACAGCCGTTATTTCCCTTGCATCCAGGCCTGTGTAGGCTCGGCCCTAAACAATGTGCTCTCTGTCACCTGGGGCTACAAAGTAAATGGCCCAGAAAAACACAAAGGACAAAGCTTCAAGGACCAGTATGCCATTTCCCCTCTGAGGGGCCAAAATGTATCTCTCTCTACAGTATCCAGAGGACTGACTATTGAATGTGTGATAGATGCCAAACATGGATACTATGGTATTATTCTATCTGAAACTTGTCCTATGAGTAGAATTCTAATGCCATCTATATGGATGTATGATCTCAGTGGTAACTTGTATCTGTCCAGGGTGAACTTTAAATTACTCTTTGCAAAGGGGTTTTATTGTCCTTTCAGGATTTCTGTCTTATTTACATCGGGCTCAGGTTCATGTAAACTTGGTATTGTTTGATTGGTCAATTGGTTTTACACCTTCAGATGTTATAAATTAAATGAAGGTCTGTTCTCTCTCTGATCCTGTATCCTGTCCATTAGAGGAAGGTTGTATGATCAATTATCATTTCCTAGGCTTCTAGGCCTAGTATGCATGGCTTTGTCTATGCTTTATCTTTTAAGTTTACCTAGGATCTGTGTCTAGAATTATGCTTTGCTAATGGCAGCATTGTCTTGTAACTTAAGCTTATTGCCTTGTATGTGAATCCATTCATTTGACAAAATATAAACGCAACGTGTAAAGTGTTGGTCCCATGTTTCATGAGCTGAAATATAAGATCCCAGAAATGTTACATACTCACAAAAGCTTATTTTTCTCAAATGTTGTGCACAAATCTGTTTACATCTCTCAGCATTTATTCTTTGTCAATATAATCCTTCCACCTGGTAGGTTTGACATATCAAGAAGCTGATTAAACAGCATGATCATTACACAGGTGCACCTTTTGCTGGGGACAACAAACGGCCACTCTAAAATGTGCAGTTTTGTCAAAAACACAATTCCACAGATGTCTCAAGTTTTGAGCGAGTGTGCAATTGGCATGCTGACTGCAGGAATGTCCACTAGAGCTGTTGCCAGAGAATTTAATGTACATTTATCTACCATAAGCTGCCTCCAACGTCATTTTAGAGAATTTGGCAGTACGTCCAACTGGCCTCACAACCGCAGACCACGTATAACTACGCCAGACCAGGACCTCGACATCCGGCTTCTTCACCTGCGGGATCGTCTGAGACCCGACACACGGAAAGCTGATGAAACTGTGGGTTTGCACAACTGCTCAAACTCTCAGAAATCGTCTCAGGGAAGCTCATCTGCATTTTCATTGTCCTCACCAGGGTCTTGACCTGACTGCAGTTCGGTGTCGTAACCGACTTCAGTGGGAAAATGGTTACCTTCGATGGCCACTGGCAAGCTGGAGAAGTGTGCACTTCACGACACTAATCCCAGTTTCAACTGTAAAGGGCAGATGGCAGACAGATGTCGTGTGGGTGTGCGGTTTGCTGATGTCAACATTGTGAACAGAGTGCCCCATGGTGGGGTTGAGGCTATGGTATGGGCAGGCATAAGCTGTGGACAATGAATACAATTGCATTTTATCGATGGCAATTTGAATGCACAGAGATACCGTAACGAGACCCTGAGGCCCATTGTCGTGCCATTCATCCACAGCCACCACCTCAGGTTTCAGCATGATAATGCACGGCCCCATGTCGCAAGGATCTGTACACAATTCCTGCAAGCTGAAAATGTCTCAGTTCCTCCATACTCACCGGACATGTCACCCACTGAGCATGTTTGGGATGCTCTGGATCGACGTGTACAACAGCATTCCAGTTCCCGCCAATATCCAGCAACTTTGCACAGCCATTGAAGAGGAGTGGGACAACATTCCACATGTCACAATCAACAGCCTGATCAACTCTATGCAAAGTAGATGTGTTGCGCTGCATGAAGCAACTGGTGGTCAAGCTAGATACTGACTGGTTTTCCGATCCACGCCCCTACCTTTTTTTAAGGTATCTGTGACCACCAGATGCATATCTGTATTCCCAGTCATGTGAAATCCATAGATTAGGTCCTAATGAATTTCTTTTAATTTACTGATTTCCTTGTTTGAACTTGTTGCTTTTTGTTCAGTGTACTATAGAATTCTACAGTGTACTACACAATTATATACTAAGTACTAGACATGATTGAGGGATACTACAGTGTGTAGTATAGTATTTTATAGTGTACTACAGTTTACTACAGAATTCTGTAGTAAGTACTATAGTAAATTGTAGTATTTTCATGTGGGCATGCTCAAGACGGGCTTGATGCAAACTAGTGCCAGCTAAACGTTATGTTTCTTTCAATAATTGTATTTGTCTCATTTGATTACGGTACACCTATGTTTTATATCTGAACAATACGTTTATTTTTGATGCATCAATGATTATGAAAAATGTCTTCAATGATCACACCTTTGATCACACATGGGATATAAATGATGGGGAGTGCAAGTGTATTGTCTATGTGAAAACAGTGTAATGTACTGTAACTTACAGTACTGTGACGTATAACAATCAAAGGGCAATTTTTAAAATTGTATTTAGCAATTTTTAAAATTGTATTTAGCATTTTTTGCTATTGGATTAACTGGTTGGTAAAACAACTAAATTGAGACGATATCATTATCTTGTGTTCTGGTGATTCAATCAATGTTCTCATGTTATTATATACAACTTATATTATATATATATTATATTATATACAACTTATATACAACTTATATACAACTTATATTTTGACTCAATGGTTGTGTGGTGAAAGATGTCTCCAAACAAAATCAATGCACAATAAAAAAGTCTTGAAAAAAAGGCTTGCTGCATTACAAGTGTTACCAGTTTATAGTTTTGTACTAAGAATTTTTCAAATTCACCACATACTTGTGAAAATACCCGGTATCGATTGAAAACGAATTTAACTAACATCCTCCATATTGACCGGGGAATATAACCCAGTTTAATTAAAATTAAATTAAATCAAATAGTATCGGTCACATACACATATATGATTTTAATGCAGTGTAGCGAAATGCTTGTGCTTCTAGTTCCGACAGTGCAGTAATATCTAACAAGTAATCAAAACAATTCTCCAACAACTACCTAATACACACATCTAAAGGGGTGAATGAGAATATGTACATAAAACTATATTGATGAGCGATGGCCGAGCAGCATAGGCAAGGTGCAATAGGTGGAATAAAATACAGTATATACATGTGATATGAGTAATGTAAGATATGTAAACAGTATTTAAAGTGACATTGTTTAAAGTGACTAGTGATCCATTTATTAAAGTGGCCAGTGATTGGGTCTCAATGTTAGCAGCAGCCTCTCTGACTTAGTGATTGCTGTTTAGCAGTCTGATGGCCTTGAGATAGAAGCTGTTTTTCAGTCTCTCGGTCCCAGCTTGAATGCACCTGTACTGACCTCGCTTTCTGGATGGTAGCGGTGTGAACAGGCAGTGGCTCGGGTGGTTGTTGTCCTTGATGATCTTTTTGGCCTTCCTGTAACATCGGGTGCTGTAGGTGTCATGGAGGGCAGGTAGTTTGCACCCAGTGATGCGTTGTGCAGACCTCACCACCCTCTGGAGAGCCTTGCGGATGAGGGCGGTGATACAGCCCGACAGGATGCTCTTGATTGTGCATCTGTAAAAGTTTGTCAGGGTTTTGGGTGACAAGCCAAATTTCTTCAGCCTCCTGAGGTTGAAGAGGCACTGTTGCACCTTCTTCACCACACTGTCTGTGTGGGTGGACCATTTCAGTTTGTCTGTGATGTGTACGCTGAGGAACATAAAGTTTTCCAGCTTTTCCACTACTGTCCCTTCGATGTGGATAGGGGGGTGCTCCCTCTGCTGTTTCCTGAAGTCCACGATCATATCCTTTGCTTTGTTGACGTTGACTGAGAGGATTTTTTCCTGACACCACACTCGAGGGCCCTCACCTCCTCCCTGTTGGCTGTCTCGTCGTTGTTGGTAATCAAGCCCACTACTGTTGTGTCGTCTGCAAACTTGATGATTCAGTTGGAGGTGTTCATGGCCACGCAGTCATGGGTGAACAGGGAGTACAGGAGGGGGCTGAGCACGCACCCTTGTGGGGCCCCGGTGTTGAGGGTCAGCGAAGTGGAGATGTTGTTTCCTACCTTCACCACCTGGGGCGGCCCGTCAGAAAGTCCAAGACCCAATTGCACAGGGTGGGGTTGAGACCCAGGGCCTCCAGCTTGATGATGATATTGGAGGGTACTATGGTGTTGAATGCTGAGCTTTAGTCAATGAACAGCATTCTTACATATGTATTCCTTTTGTCCAGATGGGATAGGGCAGTGTGCAGTGTGATTGTGATTGCGATTGCGTCATCTGTGGACATGTTTGAGTGGTATACAAACTGAAGTGGGTCTAGAGTTGCCGGTAAGGTGGAAGTGATATGATCCTTGACTAGTCTCTCAAAGCACTTCATGATGACAGAAGTAAGTGCTACGGGGCGGTAGTCATTTAGTTCAGTTACCTTAGCTTTCTTGGGAACAGGAACAATGGTAGCCATCTTGAAGCATGTGGGGACAAAAGATTGGAATAGGGAGCGATTGAATATGTCCGTAAACACACCAGCCAGCTGGACTTCGCATGCTCTGAGGATGCGGCTAGGGATGCCGTCTGGGCCAGCAGCCTTGCGAGGGTTAACACATATAAATGTTTTACTCACATCAGGCCACGGAGAAGGAGGGGGGGGGGGGTACATCCCTTGTTAGCGGGCCACGACAGTGGCACTGTATTATCCTTGAAGCGGGCAAAGGTGTGTGTGTGTGTGTGTGTGTGTGTGTGTGTGTGTGTGTGTGTGTGTGTGTGTGTGTGTGTGTGTGTGTGTGTGTGTGTGTGTGTGTGTGTGTGTGTGTGTGTGTGTGTGTGTGTGTGTGTGTGTGTGTGTGTGTGTGTGTGTGTGTGTGTGTGTGTGTGTGCGTGATACTTCTCTCTACATACAGGTGGCAACAGAGCACTGTGTGTCTCTGGTCAATACCACAACCCTGTTTTCATAAAGGGTACACTGTCTGGGAGCCTTCCATTCCCCTCCTTTCATAAAGCCTGTGTGGATCCTTAATCATTACCCCCACAACTTCACTGACATCAACTAATAAAGTCCCCAAAACTTTTCCTAGATGTGCTGAAAATCCACTTATATCAATCAGCCAGGCATACTGTAAACTATTTTTACCCTTTGCAATGTCAAACTTAATAGATGGGAGCTGAAGTAGGGGGGTTGGAATATTTTTTTTTTGAAGGAGCAATTGGGCTGCTTCTGGGGAGTGGGAGTAAGTGTACATTTTGGCTGTCCCCATAGGAGAACCCTTTGAAGAACCATTTTTGGTTCCATGTCGAACCCTTTTGGGTTCCATCTAGGACCCTTTCCACAGAGAGTTCTGTATGGAACCCAAAATGGTTTTATCTGGAACCAAAAAAGGTTCTTCTATGGGGAGAGCCGAAGAACCCTTTTGAAACACATTTTTTCTAAGAGTGTAGAGTGTTTTAAAGTGATTTCATAGGACCCAACAGTTTAGAATAACCATGTTTATTTGAGAGAGAGAAAGAGAGATTGAAAGCGAGAACGAGAGCTCTAAAGTAGATGAAGC
Organism: Salvelinus alpinus; assembly: GCF_045679555.1. NCBI lineage: Eukaryota > Metazoa > Chordata > Actinopteri > Salmoniformes > Salmonidae > Salvelinus > Salvelinus alpinus. The sequence goes on from NC_092112.1 coordinate 47,111,695, forward strand.
TCCCTCATTCTTTCATTTAAAACACCCCGAAACCTTTTCTAATCAACCTCTGTATCCCTTTCCTCTCCATTCTTCCCATTTGTTTTCTTTTCCCTCGTTCCTCTCTTTCTGTGAAAGACTGCAAAACACGCCTTTGATTTAAAAGCACACACACACACCGTTAATACAATGCTCCACCTTCCAAGACTGCACTTTATTGTCTCCCTGTCCTTCTCTTTCTCTAATTCCCACTCCTCTTCACTCCTCTCCTCTCTCTCCATGTCTCCCTCTCCCTCTCTATATGACCTCCTCTGTGTATGAAACAGAGTTTAAGAAGAGAGAGAATGTGAGGCCTTGGTAACAGCAAGCTGTGGATGTGTTGGCCCTGCCCAGTGTGGAGTTACACAGTAACCCTAGACACAGGGGAACATGGAGAGGGAGGGAACAGATGGAGTGAGAGGGGTGTGTGCGAGAAAGAGGTGTGAGGGCTAGGAGAGGGAAGGGGAAGTTCCAAACTTTTCAATGAAAGCCACACGCTCTTTTCCACGTGTACAGAGACACACGTATACACAGAGAGCGAGGGAGCGAGAGAGAGAGACATACACACACACACACACACACACACACACACACACACAGACTGAGGTAGTTTTGCAAAGAGCAGGTGTCCTCCTGTCTCACAAACCTTCATCACTGCTCCTGCCTATCCTGATCAAACTGTGGACTTCCAAGTGGAGGGAAGGAGGGAAAAAAGGAGGACAGGAGAAAGACTAACCACTCCAAGGAGGAGGAGAGGAAGAATGGGATAGATACAGAGACATAGATCAACAATCTCACTGTTCAGAACATGGACTGAGGCTAGAAAGAGAGGAACAGGAAAAAAGGAGAGATACAGAGAGAGATGTGGCCAGGCATGGGGAGAGACAGACTGACTAGAGGACTGGTTCTGCGCCTGTGTCTTCTCCTCACCGCTCTCTGTGTCTGTGTGCACATTTACCTGGAGCTGGGGAGCAGGAGAGGGGCACCTTCGCACCTCATTTTAGGATGTCCCACACAGACCAGCCAGGTGCTACCAGACAAGGGAGCGAGGACACGGGGGACAAAGGACCCCTTGGAGCCCAACGTCGGGACTGAGGACAGAGCTATAAAGAGAATGGTGTCCTACATACGCACGCTGAAGAATGACTCTGTAGCAGGGAAGACAGGGGGAGGGGACAACCCCTCCACGTGTTGCCCACCTTTGCGACCGAAGAGAAAGGTGAGTGAGTGATTATACCTGCAGTAGGGTGATGCGACCACTAAAAACGCTTATCTGATCTGAAGTCAGTTCTGCTGTTTAATTGTTCATGATTGAGGATTAGAATTGTGGATCTATAGAAGTGTTATCTGATCCTAGATCAGAGCTTAGTGGACGATGCCCACCTGGAGAGTGTGACTCAATAAGGGGACGTTCGGGAGCACTTGTTCAGTCACTGTGTTGTTGGCACAGAGCTGCTTAATCCTTAGAGGCTGACAGATAGAGTTCAAACTAAGAGGAGGAGAGGAGAAGGGCAGTGGGATCAATGAGGGATCAATAGGTAGGCTGTAGGCTGAAGAGGAGAGAGAGGCTGACTGTTGTTAGATTACAGAGAGGAAAGGACTCTTAAGTGGTCGATGATAAGCTGAGCTGTTGTACTGAACTACAGACAATGGACACAGTTGAGGGGAATTACTCTATCTGATAGACACTAAGAATATGATAGACACTCTCAAACTGAAAGAACCGTAGATTCAAATGTTCTTCTTCTAACTTTGCAGAAAAATGTTCAACTTTAGAATCCTGAACTGTGCTTGGAGTGAGAGTGCTAGCACTGGTGAAACGTGCTAAATGCTAAATATATGCCGTGAGAGATGGTTGGTTATGAAAGTAGGTGGGCGAAAGAGTTTTAACTAGGGGTTTAGAGATTTGCTACTAAGTTACTTGGGGTGGGAGTTCCACAAAGAGACAAAGACACTCCTTGCTGCCACACCTATAAACACACACACACACACACACACACACACACACACACACACACACACACACACACACACACACACACACACACACACACACACACACACACACACACACACACACACACACACACACACACACACACACACACACACACACACACACACACACACACACACACGCACACACTATTAAGTCTCTCTGGCTGTTTCTGAAGCTGAATGTCAATAGAGGATCCAGTCCAACAAACAAGCTTTCAGAGACGAACAAACACACACACACCTGACCTCTGACCATGCACCACACCCACCACACTACCTGTTGACTCCAAATTCTTTCTCTTTCTTTGTTTATCTGTCTACCATTTTTTATCGCTTTGGCTCTCTCTTCTTCCCTCAACGTTCTATCCCTCTCTTTTCCCTGCTGTCTTCATCTCACTCCTTTCTCCCTCCTTCCCTCTCTTCACCCCTCAATCTCTTTCCCTTCTTCCCTCTCCTTTCTGTCTCTCTCCTCAGCGAGCCATGCTTGCTCATTAGCTACCCACTCTTTCATCTCTGAATCTTTAAAGAGACACAAAACTCCAATCTCCTCAGCCATGTCTCAAAGGAGGCTGCTTGAAGATCACTGCAGGCAAAAAAATCACACATTATGCCACATCACCCTGAGCACTGAGAGTTAGCTGGCCACTGCTGTGATATCAATAATACACAGCACCATATGCCATATGCTGCCTGGTGCTCTCTGCTTTTAACACGCAATTGTCACATAAACTGCACTACGGGAGCAGAACCAGTGCTTAAATTGGACTGTTTAGTTCCGGGACCTATTTGGCCGGATCCGGTACCTCTCATGGAATGAAAAATAATTGTCACTTTTTGCAATGTAAAAAGTTATCAAAGTTATCAAAGCTGATTCGTGTTGGGCCGGCCCGAGCTTAACATGCTGACCACACTGCTCGCGCGTGCCAACGAGCATCTGCATTGCCAAGCGCTAAAATAGAGGTTAGTTCTATTTGTGACGCTGAATGCGGTGCAAGTCTTGCCTCTCCCATCTCCTCATTGGTTTATAGAAGCAGATACCCACGTGCCATCTCCTCATTGGTTATACCGATGTGGGTGATTGAAAGACAAACTGGGTTCGGTTGGTCGTAGTGGTGACTATGAAAGTTAAATGCCAATCGCCATATAAAGTCCAAAGAAGAAAACGCCTGGAAGCAGGAGAGATGACTAGAAACGATTCAGTTGACCGTTTTATGTGTGGATTAATTGTCAGAGTAGAGGACCTTGTGCATTTCAGGTAACATAACAACTCAACATTTATATCCTAGGACAAATTAGCTAGCAACAGCAAGCTAGCTAAATAGGACAAATTAGCTAGCAACTGCAAGCTAGCTAGCAAAATTGCCATGAATGTTTAATGCTTTTTGACCTGTCCCCAAATTAATATAATTGGTTCAGAGTTTGTTTTGATGATTCAACCTGTGTGTCAAAATTTGCACACGATAGTGCATGCATGCGGACGGTTTGGGTACGGTATCAGGTTTGCACAACATTGTAACCTATGTTTGAGACCAACGCATGGCCTTGTGAGAAGCGCGCCTGTGTCTCTCACAGAACTGGAACGAGATTCCCCTTCTATGATCGCTCTCCCTCTCTCTGCTCTGATAGACATGAATGAGCCTGCAACTCTCATCTCACCAGCCTTGCATTTCATCATTTATTTTCTTATAGAATCATAGCCTGCGAAGGGTTCTAGTGGAGCTGCAGCACCCCTGATAAATTGAAATACATTTGCCAAAGTTATAGAATTACTGCGGTCTGTTCAGAAATAAATTAAATAATTTAGAATAGCCTTCTACACCATGAGAAAGCATATCATTTAGCCACACACGATCAACAGCTTCTTTAAAAATTGCTTAACTGTGGGGTGTAGCCCAATAACAAGGTACTGCGTACAGTCGGGAACGCCGGCAAATCTGTCAGTGAACAAACAGCATGCAGACAAAACAGGCCTCTCGCAATACTTCAAATACAATCGCTGGAAAACACAGAATGGAAAGCAAATGGCTCCTGCTGAAAAGAGAAGACTCGAATCTGTCTGCTGTAGGCTACCAAAATATTTGATCAACTTCCAAATAGGCCTATTGTTTTACAAAGTAAAATGAGAGAGAGAGAAGCTTTTGACACGGACCCATCGGCCATCACCAGTGAGTGAGCTGCGCATCATTGGTTGAGTCAATGTAACTGGAAAGCATTTTTAGGACTATAATTTCCTCCTCATATTGTATCCTACAATATGTGTCTCCACACACCTAGGCCTAGGCTATTGATGGATTCAAGACATGGTCGTTTTTATTGATCTCAGAATCTCAGTGTGTCAGTGTCAAAGTAGCCAGTCATTTCGATCATTTGTGTGGTATTATGGTGCTTCCATGACAACTGGGAACTCAAACAAAAAAACGAGGTGGAATCATGAGCTTCATGTTGGAAAGTCGGAGCTCTAGAAAGATGCCTGAGTTCCCTACTTGGAATTCCGAAAATTAATTTTCCCAGTTGGAGCTCGTTTTCCCAGTTGTCTTTAACGCACTGAATTTGGAAGTCTGAGATTTCACAGCTTCGAGTTCCCATGTCTTGAGATTATGCCAAAATCTCCAGTCATGTAAAATGATGTAGAATTACCTGAAATGCGTTTATAAAAGGCAAACATTTTCCCGGACCATAGGCCACTAAAAATGTTCTCCATGTGTTCAACTTCTGTAAGTGCCTCTACTTTACTTCTATATGCCACTACGCAAATGCGATGATATGCATGCAATGCTTTACTATAAAGGTGATTTTTTTTCTCATGCGTTCCCGGTACCTCAGAGCTCCCTAGGTCACTGCCCTCTTGCACTAACATTTTGCTCCGGCACCTCCCGATTTACAAATTAAGCACTGAGCAGAACACATTTCGTAACATGCCATGTGTTCTCTATCTACCTCCCATACTGCCTCTCACATGTTGGCATGTGTTAATCTCATTGTCTTTGATTTTGTAGAATGGTATGAATCCACTCCAACTACTGGGAATGACAGAATTAGTGTAGGAGGATTACGATTGTAATATTATAATTCAATCTGACTCCATAACCATGTGAATCAATGCTATAGGCCTTAAGCATATCCGAGCGTATCAAGATAGCGTGTCTTTGTGTGACCAGTCTCGGGAATACTATAATCGACATGTGTCTAAGATAACCGTTATGCAAGTAAAAATGTCCAGATTCTGTGAGTTAATCCTTGCAACCAGATTTACAGCATTAATTCATTGAGTTAGCCTTGGCGAATATATGCAAAGTTAGGACCCAAACATATGTTATGTGCAGTGCAGTAACATTTACCATTAGACCATTACATCAAAGAATAATTCAAGGAATATTCCTCTGAAATATGAGGACTACAATACATATCCATTTACAAGTAATCAGGCTTATTACAGATATACAATAACAATACCGTTATCAAAGAGCACATAACAGAAGTCTTCAATGTAAAAAGTTACAAAATTATCCATCTATGAGCTTCAAATAAACACCACTATGACATATGTCAGGAGATCGGTTAACAATGACTACCTGAACTAAAAATCACTCCAACTTTTATCCTTCCCTGGGCGGATCCAAATTTCAACAACCCCCATCGTTTAACAGCGTCCCTCTGCTTGGCTCAAACAACGAAACAAAAATAATAGCACTTCTGCACACGTTCTCTAATCTAACCAACACAATAATAGGAGCGCATCTGAGCTGCTCCTCACTTCGAAATGACCGCCGCCGTCTGACCAACAGTTTTAGCTCCCTGTAAAATGATACCCATTGCACGCACAGTACAACAAGACATATACAAATGTTCTTAATGAGCTCTTGAAACCATCGAAACATGACAGTGTCATTCACACGGTAACATTAATTTCGTCACTTTAAAATTTCAACAGTCCTCACACCTCCGACAAAGCCAGTAATCCCCAGGGCTCCATGGGAATGCCCAGTCACGGAGAATGCCACAGCGTAAGTGGGTTTCACTCCTGTGATATGCAAACATATGACTCTCTATCCGGACAACGCCATAAACAGTGATCGAAGCGTCACACTGGGCCTTGGCGCCGACAAGCCGCAGACGCATCTTCATCACTAGCCTTCCTCATAGTTCACATTCGTTCACGCTCTCTTATTTTCCCACTACTCTCTCTCTCTCTTTCTCTCTCTCTCCCTCGTGGAGACGTGTTTATGCACAACAGATGAATGACATGGGTCTGGAAGGCATGGGAAGGCTCAGTGTTTCTGACTGAGATGGTGAAGATGAGCCAAATGGGAAACACATGACCTTCATGAGCAGTTAGCAGTACACAGGAACACACTGTGCTGCCGTGCCACACTTCACTATATGCTGCTTAAAGGGGCAGGGAATGTGAATGCGGAAAACCCTAAATGTGTAGAAAAACACATAGCAACCATAGCATGTGCGTCCAATGTAATGACAATCCATGATCCATGTCTATTCTGTCTGTTCTATGTCTTACTTCTGTGGATTGGAACATTGGGGCCTCCGATTTGCTCAAACAGTAGTGAGGAGTTCTGGTAGTTGCCTGTTACAGTGGGGAGAAGAAGTATTTGATACACTGACGATTTTGCAGGTTTTCCTACTTACAAAGCATGTAGAGGTCTGTAATTTGTATCATAGGTACACTTCAACTGTTAGAGATGGAATCTAAAACAAAAATCCAGAAAATCACATTGTATGATTTTTAAGTAATTAATTTGCATTTTATTGCATGACATAAGTATTTGATCACCTACCAACCAGTAAGAATTCCGGCTCTCACAGACCTGTTAGTTTTTCTTTAAGAAGCCCTCCTGTTCTCCACTCATTACCTGTATTAACGGCACCTGTTTGAACTCGTTACCTGTATAAAAGACACCTGTCCACACACTCAATCAAACAGACTCCAACCTCTCCACAATGGCCAAGACCAGAGAGCTGTGTAAGGACATCAGGGATAAAATTGTAGACCTGCACAAGACTGGGATGGGCTACAGGACAATAGGCAAGCAGCTTGGTGAGAAGGCAACAACTGTTGGCGCAATTATTAGAAAATGGAAGAAGTTCAAGATGACGGTCAATCACCCTCGGTCTGGGGTGCAAGTTCTCACCTCGTGGGGCATCAATGATCATGAGGATGGTGAGGGATGAGCCCAGAACTACACGGCAGGACCTGGTCAATGACCTGAAGAGAGCTGGGACCACAGTCTCAAAGAAAACCATTAGTAACACACTACGTCGTCAAGGATTAAAATCCTGCAGCGCACGCAAGGTCCCCCTGCTCAAGCCAGCGCATGTCCAGGCCCGTATTTTCCATAGCTCTGCAATAAAGGTTAAAGGCCGTTAGCACAATTGTTGCTCGACTAATCATCCTCCTCTCAAGTTGCTAAACAAAATCCTGTGTGTGTGTGTGTGTGTGTGTGTGTGTGTGTGTGTGTGTGTGTGTGTGTGTGTGTGTGTGTGTGTGTGTGTGTGTGTGTGTGTGTGTGTGTGTGTGTGTGTGTGTGTGTGTGTGTGTGTGTGCGTGATAAGACATCCTGAGGGTTTGTTTGGATAATTAACAAACCAAACGAGATCCATCTCTCAGCTGTCAAATCCCCTGCTAGCGCAAACATCCTATGTTTTATTTAATCATTTACTTTTTCAAGGCTTAATTTCTTTCTTCTGCTTGCCTTTTTGAGCTCTAAGTAAAGGGATGGAAGGATGGAGGGAAGTGGTAGGTGGTAGAGGGGATGAGGCAGTATTGCAAATTATAGAGGAGCAGAATGCATTAACCTTTTATGGCTGCAGGCCGGTGTCGGGCTCAATATGACAACAGCCCGTCCAAGTGCAGGGCGCGAAATTCAAAAGATATTTTTTAGAAATATTTAACTTTCACACATTAACAAGTCCAATACAGCAAATGAAAGATAAACATCTTGTGAATCCAGCCAACATGTCCGATTTTTTGAATGTTTTACAGCGAAAACACCACGTATATTTATGTTAGCTCACCACCAAATAGAAAAAGCACAGACATTTTTCACAGCACAGGTAGCATGCACAAAACCAGCCAAACTAACCAAGAACCAACCAAACTAACCAAGAAACAACTTCATCAGATGACAGTCTTATAACATGTTATACAATAAATCTATGTTTTGTTCGAAACATTTGCATATTTGAGGTATAAATCATAGTTTTTCATTGCAGCTACAATCGGAAATAGCACCGAAGCAGCTAGAACAATTACAGAGACCAAATTGAAATACCTAAATACTCATCATAAAACATTTATGAATATGAACATTTCCGAATCTTTAAGTGTTTTACAGCGAAAACACAATATAGCATTATATTAGCTTACCACAATAGCCAAAAACACAAACCATTTAACAGCAGCAAAAGTTAGCGATCGCAAGAAAACAGCAAAAGATATATAGTTTTTCACTAACCTGGACAAACTTCATCAGATGACAGTCCTATAACATCAGGTTATACAATACACTTATGTTTTGTTCGAAAATTTGCATATTTAGAGCTGAAATCCGTGGTTATACATTGTGAAAACTTAGCATCTTTTTCCCAGAATGTCCGGATATATTTCTGACACTCACCTATTCTGACCAAATAACTAATCATAAACGTTACTAAAAAATACTTGTTGTACAGCAAATGATAGATACACTAGTTCTTAATGCAATCGCCGTGTTAGAATTCTAAAAATAACTTCAGTACGACATACAGCTTACGTTATAGCGACACAGCGCCAAAACTCAAGGCGGAAAACACAACTACACATTTTCGACAGAAATAGGAAATAACATCATAAATGGGTCCTACTTTGGTTGAGCTTCCATCAGAATCTTGTACAAGTGGTCCTTTGTCCAGAACAATCGTTGTTTGGATTTAGAATGTCCTTTTTCCCTCTCGATTTAGCAAGCAAAACTTGCCAAGTGGCGCGAAGCTCTCCATCGTCAACAAACTCAGAGAACGGAACACGCCAAAACTCCCGAAGAAATTTCAATAATCTGATTAAACTATATTGAAAAAACATACTTTACGATGATATTGTCACATTTATCAAATAAAATCAAAGCCGGAGATATTTGCCGTCTATAACAAAAGCTTTTCAGAAGCCAATACGGAAGTCCTTTCCACGTCTTCCTGAGCAAAGGAAATTGGGGTCCTGTCATTCCAAGCTCTCTCTTTTGACCATAGAAAGAGCTAGAGACCCCATTTCACCTCTCACAGCCTATTGACATCTAGTGGAAGGCGTATGAAGTGCATGTATACTAATAGATTTCAAGCAAACGATTAGGGAGGCCCTGGAACAGAGCCTCGATTTCAGATTTTTCACTTTCTGACAGGAAGTTTGCTGCAAAATGAGTTCTGTTTTACTCACAGATATAATTCAAACGGTTTTAGAAACTTGAGAGTGTTTTCTATCCAATAGTAATAATAATATGCATATTGTACGAGCAAGAATTGAGTACGAGGCCGTTTGAAATGGGCCCCTTTTATCCAAGTTACTCAATACTGCCCCTGCAGCCATAAGAAGTTAAACCACTTCCAAACATGGACAAGATAAACAACAGCGAACAAAATCAAATCAAATCAAATGTTATTTGTCACATACACATGGTTAGCAGATGTTAATGTGAGTGTTTCGAAATGCTTGTGTATCTAGTTCCGACCATGCAGTAATATCCAACGAGTAATCTAACCTAACAATTTCACAACATTTACCTTATACACACAAGTGTAAAGGAATGAAAAATAAAAAATATATGAATGAGTGATGGTATAGAACGGCATAGGCAAGATGGCAAGATGCAGTAGATGGTATAGAGTACAGTATATACATATGAGATGAGTAGTGTATGGTATGTAAACATTATATGAAGTGGCATTGTTTAAAGTGGCTAGTGATACATTACATCAAGATGGCAAGATGCAGTAGATGGTATAGAGTACAGTATATACATATGAGATGAGTAATGTAGGGTATGTAAACATTATATGAAGTGGCATTGTTTAAAGTGGCTAGTGGTGCATTTATTACATACATTTTTCCAGTGGCTGGAGTTGAGTCAGTATGTTGGCAGCAGCCACTCAATGTTAGTGATGGCTGTTTAACAGTCTGATGGCCTTGAGATAGAAGCTGTTTTTCAATCTCTCCGTCCCTGCTTTGATGCACCTGTACTGACCTCGCCTTCTGGATGATATCGGGGTGAACAGGCAGTGGCTCGGGTGGTTGTTGTCCTTGATGATCTTTTTGGCCTTCCTGTGACATCGGGTGGTGTAGGTGTCCTGGAGGGCAGGTAGTTTGCCCCCGGTGATGCGTTATGCAGACCTCACTACCCTCTGGAGAGCCTTACGGTTATGGGCGGAGCAGTTGCCGTACCAGGCGGTGATACAGCCCGACAGGATGCTCTCGATTGTGCATCTGTAAAAGTTTGTGAGTGTTTTTGGTGACAAGCCGAATTTCTTCAGCCTCCTGAGGGCGCAGCAGTGCATCTTCACCACGCTGTCTGTGTGGTTGGACCATTTCAGTTTGTCCGTGATGTGTACGCCGAGGAATTAAAACTTTCTACCCTCTCCACTACTGTCCCGTCGATGTGGATAGGGGGGTGCTCCCTCTGCTGTTTCCTGAAGTCCACAATCATCTCCTAACAGAGAGACAGAGAGAGACAGACAGAGACAGAGACAGAGACAGAGACAGAGAGAGACAGACAGACAGACAGACAGACAGACAGACAGACAGACAGACAGACAGACAGACAGACAGACAGACAGACAGAGAGAGAGAGAGAGAGAGAGAGAGAGAGAGAGAGAGAGAGAGAGAGAGAGAGAGAGAGAGAGAGAGAGAGAGAGAGAGAGAGAGAGAGAGAGAGAGAGAGAGAGAGAGAGAGAGAGAGAGAGAGAGAGAGAGAGAGAGAGAGAGAGAGAGAGAGAGAGAGAGAGAGAGAGAGAGAGAGAGAGAGAGACAGACAGACAGACAGACAGACAGACAGACAGACAGACAGACAGACAGACAGACAGACAGACAGACAGACAGACAGACAGACAGACAGACAGACAGACAGACAGACAGACAGACAGACAGACAGACAGACAGACAGACAGACAGACAGACAGACAGACAGACAGACAGACAGACAGACAGACAGACAGACAGACAGACAGACAGACAGACAGACAGACAGACAGACAGACAGACAGACAGACAGACAGACAGACAGACAGACAGACAGAGAACCTGTGATCTCTTCGGCATGGCCTCTAAGACCCTCACAAACTTCTACAGGTGCACCATCCAGAGCATTATATCGGGCTGCATCACCGCCTGGTACAGCCCAACACATCACTGTGGGCACACTGCCTGTCCTCCAGGACATCTACAGCACCCAGAGAAGCAAGGACCTCAGCCCCCGGAGCCACAGCCTGTTCACCCTGCTACCATTTAGCAGACGGAGAGAGTACAGGTGTATTAAAGCCAGGACCGAGAGACTGAAAAACAGCTTCTATCTCCAAACTATCAGACCGTTGAACAGACATCACTAGCCGTCCACCGCCCGGTACTCTGTCTGGCACCTTAGACACTGGCCGTGTCCAAAAACCCATACTGGCCATTTTAACAATGTTTACATACTGTTTAACCCACTTTATGCACCGTGCCTATAGAAAGCCTACACCCCCTGGAACGTTTTTCACATTTTGTTGTGTCAGTAACTCAGCGTTAAGTAAGGATTTTCCCCCACTTATATCGCACCATACTCTACACTTTTAGGAGAAAAAGTCTCCATCCCTGAGTTAATACTTGGTGGAAGCACCTTTGTCAGCAATTACAGCTGTGAGTCTGTTGGGATAGGTCTCTACCAACTTTGCACACCTAGATTTGGCAATATTTGACCGTTCTTCTTTACAAAACTGTTCAAGCTCTGTCAAGTTCCTTGGGGAGAGTTAATGGACAGCAATATTCAAGTCAACCCCCACCCACAATTTTTTTATTTTTTCATATTTTTTATTTCACCTTTATTTAACCAGGTAGGCTAGTTGAGAACAAGTTCTCATTTGCAACCGCGACCTGGCCAAGATAAAGCATAGCAATTCGACACATACAACAACACAGAGTTACACATGGAATAAACAAAACATACAGTCAATAATAGGGTAGAAAAAAAGAAAACAAAAAGTCTATATACGGTGAGTGCAAATGAGGTAAGATAAGGGAGTTATGGCAATAAGGGAGTTATGGCAATAAATAGGCCATGGTGGCGAAGTAATTATAATATAGCAATTAAACACTGGAATGGTAGATGTGCAGAAGATGAAATGTGCAATACTGGGGTGCAAAGGAGCAAGATAAATAAATAAATACAGTATGGGGATGAGGTAGATAGATGGGCTGTTTACAGTGATCTGTGAGCTGCTCTGGCCAGCTGGTGCTTAAAAGCTAGTGAGGGAGAAATTAGTATCCAGCTTCAGTGATTTTTGCAGTTCGTTCCAGTCATTGGCAGCAGAGAACTGGAAGGAAAGGTGACCAAAGGAGGAATTGGCTATGGGGGTGACCAGTGAGATATACCTGCTGGAGCGCGTTCTACGAATGGGTGCTGCTATGGTGACCAGTGAGCTGAGATAAGGCGGGGCTTTACCTAGCAGAGACTTGTAGATAACATGTAGCCAGTGGGTTTGGCGACGAGTATGAAGCGATGGCCAACCAACGAGAGCATACAGGTCGCAGTGGTGGGTAGTGTGTGGGGCTTTGGTAACAAAACGGATGGCACTGTGATAGACTGCATCCAATTTGTTGAGTAGAGTGTTGGAGGCTATTTTATAGATGACATCGCCGAAGTCGAGGATCTGTAGGATGGTCAGTTTACGAGGGTATGTTTGGCAACATGAGTGAAGGATGCTTTGTTGCGATATAGGAAGCCGATTCTAGATTTAATTTTGGATTGGAGATGCTTAATGTGAGTCTGGAAGGAGAGTTTACAGTCTAACCAGACACCTATGTATTTGTAGTTGTCCACGTATTCTAAGTCAGAGCCGTCCAGAGTGGTGATGCTGGACGGGCGGGCAGGTGCGGGCAGTGATCGAGTGAATAGCATGCATTTAGTTTTACTTGCATTTAAGAGCAGTTCGAGGCCACGGAAGGAGAGTTGTATGGCATTGAAGCTCGTCGGAGGTTAGTTAAAACAGTGTCCAAAGAGGGGCCAGAAGTATACAGAATGGTGTCGTCTGCGTAGAGGTGGATCAGAGAATCACCAGCAGCTAGAGTGATATCATTAATGTATACAGAGAAGAGAGTCGGCCCGAGAATTGAACCCTGTGACACCCCCATAGAGACTGCCAGAGGTCCGGACAACAGGCCCTCTGATTTGACACACTGAACTCTCGCTTGGTAAACCAGGCGAGGCAATCATTTGAGAAACCAAGGCTGTCGAGTCTGCCAATAAGAATGTGGTGATTGACAGAGTCGAAAGCCTTGGTCAGGTCGATGAATACGGCTGCACAGTAATGTCTCTTATCGATGGCGGTTATGATATCGTTTAGGACCTTGAGCGTGGCTGAGGTGCACCCATGACCAGCTCTGATTTCATAGCGGAGAAGGTACGTTGGGATTCGAAATGGTCGATAAGCTGTTTGTTAACTTGGCTTTCGAAGACCTTAGAAAGGGTAGGATAGATATAGGTCAGTAGCAGTTTGGGTCTAGAGTGTCTCCCCCTTTAAAGAGGGGGATGACCGCGGCAGCTTTCCAATCTTTGGGAATCTCAGACGATACGAAAGAGAGGTTGAACAGGACTGTAATAAGGGTTGCAACAATTTCGGCAGATCATTTTAGAAAGAGAGGGCCCAGATTGTCTAGCCGGGCTGATTAGTAGGGGTCCAGATTTTGCAGCTCTTTCAGAACATCAGCTATCTGGATTTGGGTGAAGGAGAAATGGTGGGGGCTTGGGCGGGTTGCTGTGGAGGGTGCCGGGCAGTTGACCGGGGTAGTGGTAGTCAGGTGGAAATCCTCAATTATAGTGGATTTATCGGTGGTAACAGTGTTTCCTAGCCTCAGCGCAGTGGGCAGCTGGGAGGAGGTGCTCTTATTCTCCATGGACTTTACAGTGTCCCAGAACCTTTTTGAGTTTGTACTACAGGATGCAAATTTCTGTTTGAAAAAGCTAGCCTTAGCTTTCCTAAATGCCTGTGTATATTTTTTCCTAACTTCCCTGAAAAGTTGCATATCACGGGGGCTATTCGATGCAAATGCAGAACGCCACAGGATGTTTTTGTGCTGGTCAAGGGCAGACAGGTCTGGAGTGAACCAAGGACTATATCTATTCCTAGTTCTACATTTTTTGATTGGAGCATGCTTATTGAAGATGGTGAGGAAGGCAATTTTAAAGAATAACCAGGCATCCTCTACTGACGGGATGAGGTCAATGTCATTCCAGGATACCCCGTCCAGGTCGATTAGAAAGGCCTGCTCGCAGAAGTGTTTTAGGGAGCGTTTTACAGTGATGAGGGGTGGTCGTTTGATCGCAGACCCGTTACGGATGCAGGCAATGAGGCAGTGATCGCTGAGATCTTGATCAGCAGAGGTGTATTTGGAGGGCGAGTTAGTTAGGATGATATCTATGAGGGTGCCCGTGTTTACGGATTTGGGGTTGTACCTGGTAGGTTCATTGATCATTTGTGTGAGGTTGAGGGCATCAAGCTTAGATTGTAGGAAGGCCGGGGTGTTAAGCATGTCCCAGATTAGGTCACCTAGTAGCAGGAGCTCAGAAGATAGATGGGGGGCAATCAATTCACATATGGTGTCAAGGGCACAACTGGGGGCAGAGGGTGGTCTATAGCAAGCGGCAACGGTGAGAGACTTGTTTCTGGAAAGGTGAATTTTTAGACGTAGAAGCTCGAATTGTTTGGGTACAGACCTGGATAGTAAGACAGACCTCTGTAGGCTATCTTTGCAGTAGATTGCAACACCGCCCCCTTTGGCAGTTCTATCTTGGCGGAAAATGTTATAGTTAGGGATGGAGATTTCAAGGTTTTTGGTGGTTTTCCTAAGCCAGGATTCAGACACAGCTAAGACATCCGGGTTGGCAGAGTGTGCTAAAGCAGTGAGTAAAACAAACTTAGGGCGGAGGCTTCTAATGTTAACATGCATGAAACCAAGGCTTTTACGGTTACAGAAGTCAACAAATGAGAGCACCTGGGGAGTGGGATTGGAGCTAGGCACTGCAGGACCTGGATCAACCTCTATATCACAAGAGGAACAGAGGAGAAGTAGGAAAAGGGTACGGCTAAAGGCTATACGAACTGGCCGTCTAGCACCTTCGGAACAGAGAGTAAAAGGAGCAGGTTTCTTCCATTGGATTTAGGTCTGAGCTCTGACTGGGCCACTCAATGACATTTAACTGTTATTCCTTAGGCAGTCTATTGTAGCTTTAGCTGTGTGCTTTGGGTCAGGTGAATTTCTGTCCCAGTTTCGTCTTTCTTGCAGAGGGCAGCAGGTTTTCTTCAAGGACTTTTCTGTACATTGTGCCATTCATTTTCCCTTCTATCCTAAAACAGTATATACTGTATTCTAGTCATGGCTCATCCTATATAACTACTGCAGTACACACCTTTTCTATGCATACACTGTCTATACTGTCTACTGTATATACAGTTGAAGTCAAAAGTTTACATACACTTAGGTTGGAGTCATTAAAACTCGTTTTTCAACCACTCCAACCACTAGTTTTGGCAAGTCGGTTAGGACATCTACTTTGTGCATGACACAAGTAATTTTTCCAACTATTGTTTACAGACATATTATTTCACTTATAATTCACTGTATCACAATTCCAGTGGGTCAGAAGTTTATATACACTAAGTTGACTGTGCCTTTAAACAGCTTGGAAAATTTCCTGAAAATGATTTCATGGCTATAGAAGCTTCTGATAGGCTACTTGACATCATTTGAGTCAATTGGAGGTGTTCCTGTGGATGTATTTCAAGGTCTACCTTCAAACTCAGTGCCTCTTTGTTTGACATCATGGGAAAATCTAAAGAAATCACCCAATACCTCAGAAAATTGTAGACCTCCTCAAGTCTGGTTCATCATTGGGAGTAATTTCCAAACGCCTGAAGGTACCATGTTCATCTGTACAAACAATAGTACGCAAGTATTATACATCATGGGACCACTCAGCTGTCATTCCGCTCAGGAAGGAGACGCGTTCTGTGTCCTAGAGATGAACATACTTTGGTGCGAAAAATGCAAATCAATCCCAGAACAACAGCAAAGGACCTTGTGAAGATGCTGGAGGAAACAGGTACAAAAGTATCTATATCCACAGTAAAACGAGTCCTATATCGACGTAACCTGAAAGGCCACTCAGCAAGAAAGAAGCCACTGCTCCAAAACCGCCATAAAAAAGCCAGACTACGGTTTGCAACTGTACATGGGGACAAAGATCGTACTTTCTGGATAAGTGTCCTCTGGTCTTATTAAACAAAAATAGAACCGCTTGGCCATAATGACCATCGTTATGTTTGGAGGAAAAAGGGGGAGGCTTGCAAGCTGAAGAACACCATCTCAACCGTGAAGCATGGGGCTGGCAGCATCATGTTGTGGGGGTGCTTTGCTGCAGGAGGGACTGGTGCACTTCACAAAATAGATGGCATCATGAGGGAGGAAACTTATGTGGATATATTGAAGCAACATCTCAAGACATCAGTCAGGAAGTTTAAGCTTGGTAGCAAATGGGTCTTCCAAATGAACAATGACCCCAAGCATACTTCCAAAGTTGTGGCAAAATGGCTTAAGGACAACAAAGTCAAGATATTAGAGTGACCATTACAAAGCCCTGACCTCAATCCTATAGAAAATGTGTGGGCAGAACTGAAAAAGCGTGTATGAGCAAAGAGGCCTACAAACCTCAGTTACACCAGCTCTGTCAGGAGGAATGGGCCAAAATTCACCCAACTCGTTGTGGGAAGCTTGTTGAAGGCTACCCGGAACATTTGACCCAAGTTAAACAATTTAAAGGCAATGCTACCAAATACTAATTGAGTGTATGTAAACTTCTGACCGACTGGGAATGTGATGAAAGAAATAAAATATGAAATAAATCATTCTCTCTACTATTATTCTGATATTTCACATTCTTAAAATAAAGTGGTGATCCTAACTGACCTAAGACAGGGAATTGTTACTAGGATTAAATGTCAGGAATTGTTAAAAACTGAGTTGAAATGTATTGGGCTAAGGTGTTTGTAAACTTCCGACTTCAACTGTATATTTATATTCCAGACTGACATTGCTCAGTCTGATATTACTCATTCTGTTATTTATGTATTATATTGATATTGTATTGCTAGATATTACTGCACTGTTGAGCTAGAAACATAAGCATTTAGCTGCACCTGTGATAACATCTGCAAATCTGTGTACGCAACCAATAAACTTGATTTGATTTGGAGATAAACAGGCCATCGGCCCAGAGGTGTATTAGAATAGGGCTAGGCACACTCCATATCTCTCTCTATTTCCCCTCTCAATTTCAATGTCAATCGCTGTATTGTCAATTCTCAGAAAGATTTTCACAAACAAGTCCAAACAGTCTAGAAATGGAGGGAGAGAGAACTAGAGTGAGAAAGAGAGAAAGACTGAAAGAGAGAAACAGAGTAGTAGAAGCAGACGTTTTAATCCCATCGGTGTGACTCAGTTTCTCAGGCAGCTTTAAAACCAGAGTTGGTGGGAACAAGGGACAAGGTAGTCACAGTAGATCAATGGCTGAATACGTGACATTTCACCTTGTTCTCCCCTTCCTGGAGCTGAGACTGGAGCTGATGCCGGAACTACCCACAGAATCACAAAAGCACTGCGTCTACCTTTATCCAGTTGTTTCTAGGTTCTTTTGAACTCTATGAAGTTAACATATTAGATACTGTATTGTAAATCGTTTTTTGTTGTTGTAAAAGCTAGTTCAGAATTAACATATTCTAAAAGAATTAGAGCACATGGATTCGAGATTGACTTTTGCATAGAGGGCTATTGTATTGCCGCTGTCATCTCGGTCCAACCAATCAATAAATCGATCAAATGTATTTAAATAATCAGCAGATGTCACAAAGTGCTTATGCAGAACCCAGCCTAAAACCCCAAAGAGCAAGCAATGCATCATAGTGGTTAGAAATAACTCCCTAAAAAACTCCCCTAGCCCGCTTGGAGTTTGCCAAAAGGCATCTAAAGGATTCTCAGACCATGAGAAACAAGATTCTCTGGTCTGATGAAACCAAGATTGAACGCTTTGGCCTAAATGCTATGCGTCACGTCTGGAGGAAACATGGCACCATCCCGACGGTGAAGCATGGTGGTGGCAGCATCATGCTGTGGGGATGTTTTTTAGGGGCAGGGACTGGGAGACTAGTCAGGATCGAGGGAAAGATGAACGAAGCAATGAACAGAGAGATCCTTGATGAAAACATGCTCCAGAGCGCTCAGGACCTTAGATTGGCACGAAGGTTCACCTTACAACAGGACAACGACCCTAAGCACACAACCAAGACAATGCAGGAGTGGCTTTGGGACAAGTCTCTGAATGTCCTTGAGTTGCCCAGACAGAGCCCGGACTTGAACCTGATTGAATATCTCTGGAGAGATCTGAAAATAGCTCTGCAGCAGTTTTTTTTATTTGATAAATTAAAATGTCTTAAAACCTGTTTTTGCTTTGTCATTTTGGGGTATTGTGTGTAGATTGATGGGGGGGAAACGATGTAATACATTTTAGAATGTAACGTATTGTAACAAAATGTGGGAAAAGTAAAGGGATCTGAATATTTTCCAAATGCACCGTAACTTACTTACCTTCTTGTGTTCTTCATAGTTCTATTTCTTGTGTGTTTTTGTTTTACTTTATTTTATTGAACTACTGATTTACTGTATTGTTGGCAAAGAGCTTGCAAGAGAGCCATTTCACTGTACTTAAAACGTAAACCTTAAAATTTGTACGGCTGTGGTTAGGTAGACACTGTTAGAGACCTGAGTAGCACAGCAGACAATGAGAGAGCTTTGTGTCGGTATAAGCTCACTGTGTTGAAACATTCAGTGTCTTTTTCACTTTGTTCGGGAAGGCTTTCTCGCCGTGAAGAGACCAGGGACAGAGGGAAGATGCGAGGTAGAGAGAGCTGAGGCGTCATGCCCAGAGAAACTGAAAGGGCATGTGTCTCGTTCTGTTCGTGTAGTTTGGAGTAGAGGTCAAAGGAGGCTGCTGAGGGGAAAACGGCTCATGATAATGTCTGGAATGTAGTGAGTGGAAGGGTATCAAACACATGGAAACCATGTGTTTTACGTGGTCGATACTATTCCATTTATTCAGTCCCAGCCATTACAATGAGCCCATCCTCCTCAATTAAGGTGCCACCGGCTGCCTGTAATAGAGGTGCAAAGAAGACAATTTCAAATGTCAAAGTGCATAGCAGAGCGGTGGTGAGTAAGTTTGAAGAAATTGAACAAGATGTCCAATATATCTCACATCTAGGATTAAGTAGTCTCTCTCTCTCTCTCTCTCATTCCTCTCTATTTTCTGCCTCTCTCTCCCTTACCTCCCCTCTGTATTCCGCCCCCCCCCCTCTCTCCCATCCCCAAACCCATTTACCCCATTACACCTTACTGTGAAATGTTTACTTACCAATCCTTAACCAACAACGCAGTTCAAGAAATAGAGTTAAGAAAATATTGATTAACTTAAAAAATATATAATCAATCAAATAGTAACACAATAAATGTACATAGCAATAAGGTGGGGTACCGGTACTGGGTCACTGTGCGGGGGTACAGGTTAGTCAAGGTAATTTGTAAAGTGACTATGCATAGATAATAGACAGAATAGCAGCAGTGTAATGACGACGACGGGGGGGGGGGGGGGGGGTCTTATGTCAGTTTCATGGCTTGGGGGTAGAAGCTGTTACAGAGCCTTTTGGTCCTAGACTTGGTGCTCCGGTAGCAGGGAGAAGAGTCTATGACTTGGGTGACTGGAGTCTTTGACATTTTTTGGGGCTTTCCTCTGACACCACCTAGTATATAGGTCCTGGATGGCATTAGGCATGGCCTCAGTGATGTACTAGGGCATACGCACTACCCTCTGTAGCGCCTTACGGTCAGATGCCGAGCAGTTGCCAAATCAGGCGGTAATGCAACCGGGCAGGATGCTCTCGATGGGGCAGATGTATGACTTTTTGAGGATCTGGGGACCCAAATCAAATCCTTTCAGTCTCCTGAGGGGTAAAAGGTGTTGTCGTGCCCTCTTCACAACTGTCTTGGTGTGTTTCGACCATGATAGTTTGATGGTGATGTGGACACCAAGCAACTTGAAACTCTCGACCCGCTCCACTTCCGTCCCGTCGATGTTAATGGAGGCCTGTTCGGCTCTCCTTTTCCTATAGTCCCCGATAAGCTCCTCTTGTCTTGCTCACATTGAGAGAGAGGTTGTTGCCCTGGCACCACACTGCCAGTTCTCTGACCTCCTCCCTATAGGCTGTCTCATCGTTGTCAGTGATCAGGCCTACCACTGTTGTGTCGTCTGCAAACTTGATGATTGAGTTGGAGGTGTTCATGGCCACGCAGTCGTGGGTGAACAGGAAGTACTGGAGGGGACTAAGCATACACCCTTGAGAGGCCCCAGTGTTGAGGATCAGCGTTGCAGATGTGTTGTTACCTACCCTTACCACCTGGGGGCGGTCCGTCAGGAAGTCCAGGATCCAGTTGCAGAGGAAGGTGTTTAGTCCCAGGGTCCTTAGTTTAGTGATGAGCTTTGTGGGCACTGTGGTGTTGAATGTATTCCCTCTGCTCTCCTCTCCATTAGAAATCAACCACAGATCTCATATCTGGGCTTTGGTCCAGGCAGACAGGCATGCAGGTGGGGAGGAGGGAGGAAGGGGTTTAACCAGAGGGCCTGTTGGCAATGTGGAGTTTGTGGAGCCATCTGCCTAGACAGTAGGCAGCCAAGGAGAAACACACACTCTTACATGCTGACCACACCGCGAGCGTTGCAAAATACATTTAAACATACAAGTTATTCAATCATTGCACCCACACTGCTCGAGCACGCCAACGAGCTTCTGCTTTGCCAAGCTCGAAAATAGAAGTCAGTTCTATTTGTGACGCTGAACGCGATGCAAGTCCTGCCTCTCCCATCTCCTCATTGGTTTATAGAAGCAGATACCCACGTGGCATCTCCTCATTTGTTAAACCCACGTGGGTGATTGAAAGAACTGAAAGAACTGAGATCGGTCGGTCGGTCGGTCGTGGTAACTATGAAAGTTAGATGCCAATCGCCATATAAAGTCCAAAGAAGAAAACGCCTGGAAGGAGGAGAGAAACGATTCGGTTGGCCGTTTTATGTGTGGATTAATTGTCGGAGTCGAGGACCTTGTGCATTTCAGGTAACATAACAACTCAACATTTATATCCCAGGACAAATTAGCTAGCAACAGCAAGCTAGCTAAATAGGACAATTTAGCTAGCAACTACAAGCTAGCTAGCTAAATTGCCATAAATGTTTAATGCTTTTTGACCTGTCCCCAAATTAATATAATTGGTTCAGATTTTGTTTTGATATTTTAACCTGGGTGTGTGATCGCTTTTGGTGTGGGGGACAAAAGCGATTTGCGCACGATGGCGCACGATGGCGCACGATGGCGCACGATGGCGCTTGATGGCACACGATGGCGCTTGATGGCGCATGCGCGCGTCCGGTCTGGGCATGGTGTTATTGACTAATGACATATATTTGCTGGTACTTAAAAAACATGTACATACACACACTCAAACACACAGGTGGGTGCACCAGTAGAGCCGCACATACATTGCCACATTGAAATACACACAGATATACACAACCACAAGCATAAACTCTAACCTGCCCGAGTCTCTCACTCACACTCAAACACAAAACTACTGTCACCCTTGGTGAAACGAGGCCTGCTGTGAAGGACGAGCAAATAGGGGAGAAATTATTATTTGACTCTGGGAAGGTAATTCTGTAGTTCCCAGGCAACAGCTGCCAAGTTTTGGAGAGATTTGGGTTAATAATAAGCACCATGCCCACTCTGTCCCTTCATGTGACAGGACAGCGTCTGCTAAATGACTGAAGGGTGCGCCTGCGTGCAGCGTCGCATGACATACTCCAGTCTTTATTGGTTTATTTTGTCTCATTGCTGCAACTCCCCAACGACCGCGAGAGGCGAAAGTCAAGTCATGCGTCCTCTGAAACATGAGCCGCTAAACCGCACCCATTAACAACCGCCTGCACCAATGTGTCAGAGAAAACACTGTTCAACTGACAACCAAGGTCAGCCTGCAGGTGCCCGGCACGCCACAAGGAGTCGCTAGAGCACGATGAGTCAAATAAAGCCCCCCCGGCCAAACCCTCCCCTAACCTGGACGACGCTGGGTCATCCTATGGGACTCCCAGTCACGCCCGGTCGTGACACATACCTGGGATCGAACCCGGGTCTGTAGTGACGCCTCAAGCACTGCCTTAGAGCGCCACTCGGGAGGCCCACGCACCAATCTTTCAAAGGAAGGGTGTGGCTCTCTGGGTGTGTAACAAAGGTAGGCAGGGGATTCTGGAGTGGTCAACCCCCTCATTGCATTTTATAGATGAATGGATAACTAACAGCCCATGTACTGTTGGCTACATATTAGGATATGCTGGAGAAAAATACAAACTACTGTAAAAGGCATTCGCAAAGAAAAGCTTTTTTACCATTCATGGAGATGTTGCAGTGAAGCGATAACACAACCAACCATGATAAGAAGATAAATAGACAAGAGATTAAAGACCTCTGTGTAAAGGTTTATAAGGGGAAATGCATTTTATGAGGGAAAGTACTTTTTGTGCTGTAGAGGCTTATAGAATTATTGTCCTCATCAACAGGAGTGCTTGGATTCATTCCTTGTTATGACTGCTTGTTTTGAGTTTTTCCTCCCTACTTTTCTCTCTCATCCTATACTGACTTTTAGAGGGATTTGGGCCAAGTGCTTCATACAGCAATCCATAACAATGACGGTGTTGAAGTCCAGTTCTTTACTCAGGAAGCACCAGTAAAATCTAACTCTCTAGAATCTGTATTCATCGCAGGGCAATCAATCGCCTCTCAGTCGTTTTGGCTGTGATTACGTCTCATATTCACTGCATGGCAAGCTAGTGGAACAGAGCACAGAGGTGCAGTATTTGGGGTGCAACAGGGGGGGTTCCCTTTTTGGGATATTTTTTTTTGGGGGGGGGGGCTAAATGGAACCACCTGTGAAAACAGGATTGGGATCAGTGACTGCTTCATAAGGAACAACAGAGCTGTATTAGAGGCCAGGACAAACTCTGTTCTCAGAGCAGCTTTGTTGTAGCTCAAGAATCGATTGATAGCAATGTTACTGCCATGAGAAAACGTCTCAAAGACGAGTTTATCGTATTGTTATGATGTTGTTGAGAAATATAAACACAGAAGCAGTGATCCTCCAATCTCACACTCCCATCTCCACTTGACACTAAACACATTCTCAAGAATTCGTTGAATCCTGAGAAGAACCCCCCTCACCCCAATATACACACAGCTACGTTGTAAATGTAGCCCAGATGTTAGTTAGTGAGAGTACAGTATGTTTTTACCTTTAAATCCCCTCTACAGAGACAAAGAGATGGAAACAGTACCTCCCCCATCACTCAATCCCCCTGCCTCCCTCCCTACAGACTTCCTCCCTCCCTTTCTCCTTTACCCTTGTCCCTGCCAAACACTCTTTCTTCCCCTCCCTCCCTCCCTCCCCCCCTCCCTCCCTCCCTCCCTCCCTCCCTCCCTCCCTCCCTCCCTCCCTCCCTCTTAATTTCAATCAATCAAGCAAATGTATTTATAAAGCCCTTCTTACATCAGCTGATGTCACAAAGTGCTGTACAGAAACCCAGCCTAAAACCCCAAACAGCAAGCAATGCAGGTGTAGAAGCACGGTGGCTAGGAAAAACTCCCTAGAAAGGCCAGAACCTAGGAAGAAACCCAGAGAGGAACCAAGCTATGAGGGGTGGCCAGTCCTCTTCTGGCTGTGCCGGGTGGAGATAAAACCTAGCTAAATCCCAGTCAGATTATGGTCTTTATTAAAGAGTACTAGCTTAATCCTTCCTCTTTAATGGGATAGTGTAATGGGGAGGGCAAAAAAGACAGTCAAAAAATGTATCATAAGAAACAGGGTTTTGAAGTGTTTGTCCTATATCTAAGAGAAATAAGAATGCTCAGGAAATATATATAGCGTACCAGTAAAAAGCATGGACACCTACTCATTCATGGGTTTTTCTTTATATTTACTATTTTCTATATTGTAGAATAATAGTGAAGACATCAAAACTATGAAATAACACATATGGAATCATGTAGTAACCAAAAAAGTGTTAAACAAAACAAAATATATTTTAGATTTTAGATTCTTCAAAGTAGCCACCCGTTGCCTTGATGACAGCTTTGCACACTCTTGGCATTATCTCAACCAGCTTCACCTGGAATGCTTTTCCAACAGTCTTGAAGGAGTTCCCACATATGCTGAGAACTTGTTGGCTGCTTTTTCTTCACTCTGCGGTCCAACTCATCCCAAACCATCTCAATTGGGTTGAGGTCGGATGGTCATCTGATTCAGCACTCCATCACTGTCCTTCTTGGTCAAATACCTCTTACACAGCCTGGAGGTGTGTTGAGTCATGGTCCCGTTAAAAAACAAATCATAGTCCCACTAAGCGCAAACCAGATGGGATGGCGTATAGCTGCAGAATGCTGTGGTAGCCATGCTGGTTAAGTGTGCCATGAATTCTAAATAAATCACTGACAGTGTCACCAGCAAAGCACCCCCACACCATCACACCTCCTCCTCCATGCGTCACGGTGGGAACCTCACATGCGGAGATCATCCGTTCACCTAGTCTGCGTCTCACAAAGACACGGAGGTTGGAACCAAAAATCTAAAATTTGGACTCATCAGACCAAAGGACACATTTCCATCGGTCTAATGTCCATTGCTCGTGTTTCTTGGCCCAAGCAAGTCTCTTCTTATTATTGGTGTCCTTTATTAGGGGTGTCTTTGCAGCAATTCGACCATGAAGGCCTGATTCACGTAGTCTCCTCTGAACAGTTGATGTTGAGATGTGTCTGTTACTTGAACTCTGTGAAGCATTTATTTGGGCTGGTAACTCTAATGAACTTATCCTCTGCAGCAGAGGTAAATATGGGTCTTCCTTTCCTATGATGGTCCTCATGAGAGACAGTTTCATCATAGGGCTTGATGGGTTTTGCGACTGCACTTGAAACTTTCAAAGTTCTTGACATTTTCTGTATTGACTGACCTTCATGTCTTAAAGTAATGATGGACTGTCGTTTCTCTTTGCTTATTTGAGCTGTTCTTGACATAATATGGACTTGGTCTTTTAACAAATAGGGCTATCATACCACCCCTACCGTGTCACAACACAACAGATTGGCTCAAACATATTAAGAAGGAAAGAAATTCCACAAATTAACTTTTAACAAGGCACACCTATTAATTGAAATGTATTCCAGGTGGCTACCTCAAGAAGCTGGTTGAGAGAATGCCAAAAGTGTGCAAAGCTGTCATCAAGGCAAAGGGTGGCTACTTTGAAGAATCTCATATCTCAAATGTATTTTGATTTCTTTAACACTTTTTGGGATACTACATGATTACATGTGTTATTTCATAGTTTTGATGTCTTCACTATTATTCTACAATGTAGAAAATTGTAAAAAAAAACATTTTAAAAACTTGAATGAGTAGGTGTGTCCAAGCTTTTGACTTGTACTGTAATATATATATATATATTTTTTTTTACACATATTTAAACCCTTTTTTGGGTATGCACAAAATGACCTTCATACTTATATTCATTTTTTTTTTAAACGGTGCTAGTACCTTTCAGACATCTTCTGTGACACTTGTGGAGGTCATAGAGCAAAACAGAGTTTGTGATAAACATGTTCGTGATGATCTCCCCTTTCCATAGTGGAGTCACATTAGTTTGTAACCGAAACAGTTTGGACACTACAAACAGAAGTTGGCACCATGACAGTACTGATGTCAGACGAGTCCCCTGACACTTGTTGGGGTCGTAGAGCAAAACGGAGACCACCATATTGTTTGTGAGAGTCTCCCCTTTCATAATAGTTTGGACACTACAGAAGTTTTAGTGAGAAGAACGATTTTCGGGATGTCTCATGGTCTGACAAACATCACTCTAGCTCTTCCACCTTTCACCGCAGATGCGGAAGTGCAACATCGGCGATTGAGGTGGATGGAGACGCATTCAATGCAAAAACAGATATCTCTAGCTTAAACTGGCAGTCTATGGACAAGCAATCAAGATAATGGCGCCGGAGGGGATGGCTGCTGTTTACGGGCTCCTAACCAACTGTGCTATTTTGTACATAATGTTGCTGATACCGTCTCTTATGACTGAAAAGACCTTCTGGATAGCAGAACAGCGATTACTCAACTCGAAATGAACAAAGATTCTTTCTTTAATTAGTCCAACGCGAAGGATATACTACTTCCCCGAGACCAGGCCCAAATCCCCGTCATTGGCGTGAAGAAAAGACAGAAATATAGGGGGCGGAGATCGGGGTGCCTTGTGAGAATTCGTCGGCGAGTTGGTAACCCACCTCTACCATCCGTTCTATTGGCCAACTTGCAATCACTGAAAAATAAGTCTTGAGGTATTGCTCGCCTGAGGTAGAGTACCTTATGATAAGCTGTAGACCACACGATCTACCAAGAGAGTTTTCATCTATATAATTTATAGCCGTCTATTTACCATCACAAACCAACGCTGGCACTAAGACCGCACTCAACGAGCTGTATAAGGCCATAAGCAAACAAGAAAATGCTCATCCAGAAGCGGCGCTCCTAGTGGACGGGGACTTTAATGCAGGCAAACTTCAAACCGTTTTACTAATTTCTACCAGCATGTCACATGTGCAACCAAAGGGGGAAAAAACTCCAGGCCACCTTCACTGCATACACAGAGATGCATACAAAGCTTTCCCTCGCCCTCCATTTGGCAAATTTTTGCTCCTGATTCCTGCTTACAAGCAAAAACTAAAGCACAACGTACCAGTGACTCTATCAATACCGAAGTGGTCAGATGACGCGGATGCTACGCTACAGGACTGTTTTGGTAGCACGGACAGGAATATGTTCTGGTATTCATCCAATGGCATTGAGGAGTACACAACCTCAGTCACCAGCTTCATCAATAAGTGCATCGACGATGTCGTCCCCACTGTGACCCTGCATATATATCCCAACCAAAAGCCATGGATTACAGTCCATATCCGCATCGAGCTAAAGACTAGAGCTGCCGCTTTCAAGGAGCAGAACACTGATCCAGACGCTTATAAGAAATCCCGCTATGCCCTCAGACGAACCATCAAACAGGCAAAGCATCAATACAGGACAAAGATTGAATCCAACTACACCGGCTCTGAAGCTTGTCGGATGTGGCAGGGCTTGCAAACTATTATGGACTACAAAGGGAAAACCAGCCGCCAGCTGCCCAGTGACGCAAGCCTACCAGACGAGCTAAATGCCTTTTATCCTCGCTTCGAGGCAAGCAACATTAAAGCATGCATGAGAACACCAGCTGTTCCAGACGACTGTGTGATAACGCTCTCGGTAGCCGATGTGAACAAGACCTTTAAACAGGTCAACATTCACAATGCCACAGCCGCAGGGCCAGACGGATTACCAGGATGTGTACTAAGTGCATGCGCGGACCAACTCGCAAGTGTCTTCACTGACATTTTAAACCTCTCCCTGACCAAGTCTGTAATACCTACATGGTTCAAGCAGACCACCATAGTCCCTGTGCCCAAAAAAGGGTAACCTTCCTAAATGACTACCGGTAGGGAAACAAATGTGTAATTTTGTAATTAGAGTAAACTAGCTGTGATTGCTAGGAAGAGACCAGCCATACCAAATATATATATTAAAGGCCCAAAGCAGATGTTTTTATATCAATATCAAATCATTTCTGAGTAACAATTAAGTACCTTACTGTGATTGTTTTCTATCTAATAGAAACAAAAATTGATTCTTAGCAAGAGCAATTTCTCAAGAAACAATTTAGCTAGGACTGTCTGGGAGTGGGGTGGGGAAAACTGAAATCTAGCGGGTTATTGGCAGAGAGGTTCAGAACTATTTTTCTTATTGGTTTATTAACTAATGTACCACCTGGTGATGTCACCAGGAAGACCAAAACCATCCCCCCAAAACAAGCTGAAATTGCAGGCTTCTTTCAAACAGCTCTTACACTAAAAGGGCATTATCATAATGTTCACAGTATTATTCCAACCTCATAGAGTGGACGTACTGTACTGACATCAAGAAATGGGATGGAGCTAGACAAAATCTTCTTCAGTCTGCTTTACACTAGACACTGGGAGAGACTTTCAGCTGGACAATAACCTACAACACAAGGTGAAATCTACACTGGAGTTGTTTACCAAGAAAACAGTGAATGTTCCTGAGTGGCCGAGTTAAAGTTTTGACTTAAATCTGCTTGAGAATCTGTGGCAATACTTGAAATTGCTGTCTAGCCATGATCTCCAACATCTTGACAGTGCTTGAAGAATTAATAAAAGAATAATGGGTTAATATTTCACAATCCAGGTGTGTAAAGCTATTAGAGACTCAAGAAGACTCACAGCTGTAATCGCTGCCAAAGGTGTTCCTAACTCAGGGAGCTGAATACTTATGCAACGATTATATTTTAGTTATTTCATTTCTATTAATCCTAAACAAATGTTTATTTTTATTCTTCCACTTTGACATCACAGAGTATTTTGTATAGATTGTTGACAAAAAAAAAGACAAATCAATTTTAATCCAACTTTGTAACACAATAAAATGTGAAGAAATCCAAGGGGTATGAATACTTTTTCAAGGAACTGTAAAACACAGGAAATCTAGTTTTTCACTACACTGAGCCTTTAATCAGAACTGTAAAACATGGATTAAAAAGTGACACTTAATTCGTAGGCTTATTACTGTCTATATTAGCCTTCCACTGTCTGATTATGAGCAGAACAATTCACCTCAAATCACTTAGATTTATGAACCCATATCGGTTTTTGATTATATCTATGGAATTCCATTTTCTATGGGCTGGCCTGGGTGGGACTACAATAAGACCACCAATTTGCTACATGTCTTATTAACCTTTACTCCCCGGACCTAAACTAAAGCCATGCTTCCAGGAGTCGATCCCCATCAAGGTTCTTCCTATTCTGGGTTTCTGAGGGCAAAACCCCCCCTAGTCTGGAGCTCCACACAGCCTAACAGCATAACTCAACAAGCAAGCTTGCCGTTACCACCCAAATGTGTGATGGAATAGCTACCGCAACGGTGATAATCATATTCATAGCTATAACGACGCTCTCTAAAAGGGTGATGAAGAAAAGAGGGAGAGGAGAGCGGGAGGAATGGGGGAGACGGCAATAGAGATCGAGATGGATGATCTCCCGCACGTAAAACAATAAAGACAGATAAATCTAAAAAGTTTACCACTGTGAGTGAGATTGCCTGGAGCGCTACGCTAGGCTAGATACTGTTCTGTACAACAATAGGCTGGGGTTGTGTTTGTAATTATACATTTCCACAATGAGATTTCAACAGCAGCATGCGCTCCAAACTCTCATTTAATCCAAATGTTTTGTCTAGAGACACCCGGTACGGTGAAGATTTAACAGGTGAATGGAGGCAGCTAATAGGCTGTGGGAGATTCTACACCCAAGCCACAGGGTTATGATTGGCTATAACGGCCACCCAAGGACTTGTTTATCCTGGCTGTTCTGTTGAAGATGAGAGACCTTGTAACAGCAGGTCCCAGACCAGCAGAACTGGAACATGTCCAGCTGACAGACAGGATAGAGACTTGGAATCTCAGTACCTAGGCTGGTGTCTATTTGCACAACTATACAGAATGTAGCT
Source organism: Salvelinus alpinus (assembly GCF_045679555.1). Lineage (NCBI taxonomy): Eukaryota > Metazoa > Chordata > Actinopteri > Salmoniformes > Salmonidae > Salvelinus > Salvelinus alpinus. Next base: position 47,141,744 of record NC_092112.1, read on the forward strand.
TTTACTTATACTTTACATGAGACACAGGCCTTCTCATTCAGCTCAGTTCTGGGCACAGACATCAGTTCAATGTCTAGTTTTGATTTATGTTTGATTGACTTGTCAACTAACGTGAATTCAAAGTGAAATCAACCAAAAATAGGTATCTCATTGGATTTAGGGTCAAATGTGGGTGAAAAAAATACACACATTTCTGAAAAGACACAAATTACCAAAAATAGAAAAATTACCAAAATTCCTTTAAAGTTTTTACAAATCCAACCAGTTTTCCACGTTGATTCAACATCATCACGTTTACTTTTTTTGTTGATATTACATGGAAACAACAATGATTCAACCAGTTTGTGCCCAGACTTCACTATCTCCAAAATGTATACCTAAGGCCTGTATAAACCTCTCCTTCTCTCTAATTCCCTTCGTGTTTATTAATTATTGTCCCTCCACTCTCCATCTCCTCACTGGTGGGGCCTGATGTATTGACACTCTGTTTGCTCCTGTTTCATCCACTCCTTCACCCCTCCAGCCCTGCACCTCTCCACCCCTCCGTCCCATTAACCCTCTAACCCTCTACTCCTCTACCACTCCACCATTTCCAGGGATTATTTATGATTGGCCCGTCTGTCTTGTTGCTCACCTTCACTGAAGGGCAGAGCACTGAAAAAGAAGAATCTTTTCTTCCACTCTCCACGACTTAAGATATAAATATCCTAAAGCCAACCTTGAGCTAACAAGAATGTTGTAGTCTTACCCATCACGTACCCATCACGCAGGCATTGAACTACCTCCCTCCCTGACGAGGAACTGAGTGCTCAAATGTTTGTTCAGTTACAGTGTGAATAGAAATCTGTGAGTAGTATAGGATGACTGTCTTATTGTTTATTCTACAAACTACGCCTTCTACAAGCATTTACTGTAGATACCACGGTAGCGGGTCTATGGGAAAGAGCCTTATAACTGATAGATATGGATCAAGGACTGAGAGCAAAGAGAGCAAAGATGAAGGCCTGCCTCGGAGTCTGATTAAGTGTCTTGTCCTGGAGGTGTTGAGGGCTCGTTGCTGCTCCACTGATCATTAGATCTGACAGTAATCCCATCAACTCACAGCAGGGAGCCCAGCCCATAGTCACAGTCACACACACACACAGACTAGAGAGCCTGCAGGCAGAAACAAGTTGAGAATGTCAAGCATGGGTAACATCACATTGACGCCAGGCTCTGATTCTGTGCTGCAAAGGTGTCTATTTCTTCTTATTTTTTTCACAGGAGCACCTATTAAATTGGCTAATGACGTGTGTGTCTCTGTGTTTGTCAGGGGTATTCAGCTCCAGTCTTTCAGGGCTGCAGTCTCATCTGTTCTGTCTGATTTAGACCATCCAGGGATGGAGAAAACTAGCCAAGCAATTATATGTCCTCATCAAATAAGATCCAGGGAGAGAAAGAAACCAGAATACTGTACATTACTGCCCTGTAGGACTCGGGGTGAATACATCACAGTTTTTGTCCTCTAGGGTAATTCTGTTCTCAGAAAGGTAATTCAAACTGAAGGCAGATTCTCATTCTCTTAACTTCTTATGGCTGCAGGAGCAGTATTGAGTAGCTTGGATGAAAGGTGCCCAGAGGTGCCCAGAGTAAACGGCCTGCTCCTCAGTCCCAGTTGCTAATATATGCATATTATTATTAGTATTGGATAGAAAACACTCTGAAGTTTCTAAAACTGTTTGAATGATGTCTGTGAGTATAACAGAACTCATATGGCGGGCAGAAACCTGAGAAGAAATCCAAACAGGAAGTGGGAAATCTGAGGTTGGTCGATTTTCAACCCATTCCCTATTGAATACACAGTGAGATATTGGTTATGTTGCACTTCCTAAGGCTTCCACTAGATGTCAACCGTCTTTAGAAACTTGAATGAGGCTTCTACTGTGATGTGGGGCCGGATGAGAGCTCTTTGAGTTAGTGGTCTGGCAGAGAGCCAGGTCCTGGTCACCCGCATTTCACATGATAGCGACCTGCGTTCCATGGCTTCTCTACAGACAATGGAATTCTCCGGTTGGAACGTTATTAAAGATTTATGATGAAAACATCCTAAAGATTAATTCTATACTTAATTTGAAATGTTTCTACGACCTGTAATATAACTTTTTGAACTTTTCGTCCGACGTTCGGTTGGACCTGCACGAGCGTTTGGATTTGTGTACTAAACGCCCTAACAAAAGTAGCTACTTGGACATAAATAATTGACATTATCGAACAAATCAAACATTTATTGTGGAGTGCATTCTGATGAAGATCATCAAAAGGTAAGGGAATATTTATAATATTATTTCTGATTTCTGTTGACTCCAACATGGCGGATAATAAAAAAATAATTCTGAGCGCCGTTCTCAGATTATTGCATGGTTTTTGCTTTTTCCGTAAAGTTTTTTTGAAATCTGACACAGCGGTTGCATTAAGGAGAGGTATATCTATAATTCCATGTGTAACAATTGTATTTTCATCAACATTTATGATGAGCATTTCTGTAAAATTGATGTGGCTATGCAAAATCACTGGTTTTTGGAACTAGTGAACGTAACGCGCCAATGTAAACTCAGATTTTTTTTATATAAATATGAACTTTATCAAACAAAACATACATGTATTGTGTAACATGAAGTCCTATGAGTGTCATCTGATGAAGATCATCAAAGGTTAGTGATTAGTTTTATCTCTATTTGTGCTTTTTGTGACTCCTCTCTTTGGCTGGAAAAATGGCTGAATTTTTCTGTGACTTGGCGGTGACCTAACATAAACGTTTGTGGTGCTTTCGCTGTAAAGTCTATTTGAAATCGGACACTTTGGTGGGATTAACAACAAGATTACCTTTAAAATGGTATAAGATACATGTATGTTTGAGGAATTTTAATTATGAGATTTCTGTTGTTTGAATTTGGCGCCCTGCACTTTCACTGGCTGTTGTCATATCGATCCCGTTAACGGGATTGCAGCCATAAGAGTACGCACCTCTACCCGTGGCCAAATTACTCTCCCTCCCTCAAACATAATCTGCCCCTCCCTGCTCCCCAGTTAAATACCCAACCCAAACATTTGTTGTGGAAATTCAGTACTGAGAGAGACTTGGTCATTTCTTCAAAAAATCATCTTTATTAAATATTGATTCATTATTGCAATAATGAAACCGTCAACTGACAATGAAAAAACTGATATTTTATAGGACCTAAAAATCCTTAGTCAGACTGGTTTCATCTCCCATAAGTCACCTTGGTTATCTACACAGGATGGTGTTTATCCCCAACCTGGCTTAGTTTCCCAGATGCCATGAGTTTCCCAGATGCCATGATGATGAGACAATGAGGCATTGTAAACTCTTCTCTATCTCGCGTCACACACACCACATCTTGTCTATGGAATGCCGGCTTTTAGGTTTTTACCACCATTGTCAGCTCAACTGCAGGAAGCTAGAGTGGAAACCATCTCTTTACAGAAACACAGAATTAAACAGAACAGAAATGTCCTATTTGTTAAGTATTAATTGCTAACTATTGATATTAAACAAATCAGGTAAATATGTAATTTTTCTATCACATTCCCCCATTTTGAGAATTCTCTCAACTTAAACGTAAAATGACATGGTTTGAAAAGACATTACACAGATGAGAAAACTAAATGAGGCATCAAATAACTTTTAACTTAAGCATAAAAACTTCCTTGCACTAGTATATTACCATTGTAAATTATCATCCGTTGGTTCACTGAGTTTTTACCTTAATATAAAATATCCTTCATAGGGAATGATATAAACAGTAAAATATTGTTTTAGAAATTCTCAGTCATCTAAATCAGAGTACATTTTCCATCAGTACAAAACAATTCATAATGTTGATACTGAGTATACTCCCATTGGTCAGCATGGTAGAAATAACCATTTCCATATCCATATAACCATCTGTAGAAACTAAAATTAGCATATCTTGTTGGACAATCCAGGTAGTGACTCCCTGTTTAAATCACATTTCTTCCGTTTAGTGTCTAATGACCATGACCCAGGACAAGCATAATGATCCCACTATATATAAGGCATTGCCTATGGACTCAAAATTGTATTTGCATAAACCTGCTATAGTTCCCAAGTATTATCTTTATCATCAAAAATTGCAATTTGGCAATGGATATAAATCAAATAGATTAGGATCAGTTTCACTCTCAGGATCAGAGTTCACCTCTCCATTCACCAAGGCATGCTGAGAATAGTCATTGGTCAACATTTTCAGCACACAACAACCTGTTTACCTAAGTCACAATCAAAACAATCAATCCAGAATACATTAATTGCTCCACTCATATAGTTTAACATACAAAAACTTACTCAAATCAATCAGTCAGTTTCCAAGTCATAATTTAAAACCCAATTAATTATCCAACCAAAATGTTGAATGACATTGCTCAGTGATTCACATTGGTTCTATCACTCAAAATAATGAAAACCCTCAACTTAACCCACATCAACACTGGCAGAATGTACATTTATATTAACATACAATATATTCACCTTATAATTAACCCAATTAACTCTCTCATCAGGGTTATAATTACAGATCAGTATCTCAATGCATTCTTAGCCTAAATTACTATAAATTTAGCAGTGTGTAAACCTCCTCGATCAGCCTGATACCCCAAATAACAATTTCAGACAAGTCTAAATAATTTACGGGCACAGTTGACCAAACCCCTCCCTTTCCCGGCACTCAATCTTCTTCCATTTCTTCATTTGTCTTCTTCAGATAGCTTCACAGTTCAAAGGTGTTAAATAATGTCCCAATTTCAATGTCTCACCTGAGCCCCACCACAACTCCCATTATGTCTTGTCCATTTGCCAACCAGTATACCAGCAATATGAGATAAAAGTTTTAGAACGGATCTCTCTCCATGCTCACCTCACGTGGATTGTTTTTGCACTCCTGAGAGAAAAGGCATGAGAGAAAAGGTAGTCGATAGCTTCAACTGGAGGCTGTACACCGGTTGCTGGCTCGGACTCAGGTCTCTCGATGGAAGTGGTGCAGGACAGGGCCGTAGTGAACGCCATTTCTTCATCCGGTTGGAGGGGGTTTTGAAGTCCAAACCGTTTGGTCAAATTATCCCTTTCATGCATCTAGATACCATCTCCGCCATAACCTCGAGAAAGGACAGATCAGAACAACAGTTCAGTTCAGTGCATCTCTGATTCAGGAAATCCAGACAACATTGACTATATGACAAATTATTACTTTAGACCAATATTCTTAATAGAAATTTCTAAAACAAATGTCAAAAAGAATAACATCACATTCTGTTGAAACAATGTTTCAAATTAATTTATACTCCCTTTATCACACTATCAACGTCATGGCAGAGTCATAGAATCAGGAAATAGACCACTAATCCTTAAACCTCTTGGCGCACGGATCCCTTTAACGGGATCATTTTCGTAAACAACCGCTGAATTGCAAAGCGCCAAATAAAATAAAAAATACCTTTATTTTTTATTTTCATGAAATTACAAGTGAAATATACCAAAACACAGCTTAGCTTGTTGTTAATCCACCTATCGTGTCAGATTTTGAAAATATGCTTTACATCGAAAGCAATCCAAGCGTTTGTGAGTTTATCGATCACTAGACAAAACATTACGAACAGCTAGCAGCAATGTAGATTGGTCACGAAAGCCAGAAAAGCAATAAAATTAATCGCTTACCTTTGATGATCTTCGGATGTTTGCACTCACGAGACCCCCAGTTACACAATAAATGTTCCTTTTGTTCGATAAATATAATTTTTATATCCAAAAACCTCCATTTGGTTGGTGCGTTATGTTCAGAAATCAACAGGCTCGACCAGTCATGAAGGGCAGACGAAAATTCCAAATAGTATCCGTAAAGTTCGTAGAAACATGTCAAACGTTTTTTATAATCAATCCTCAGGTTGTTTTTAACATAAATAATCGATAATATTTCAACCGGACGGTAAACTATTCAATAACAGAAATAAAGAAAATGCCGATCTACAACTTTCGCGCGCATGAACTAATGGAAGGACATCCGTCTATCCACTGACGCGTTTTGATAAATCTCGCTCATTTTTCAGAATAAAAGCTTGAAACTATGTCTAAAGACTGTTCACACCCGGTGGAAGCCATTGGAAAAGGAATCTGGTTGATATCCCTTTAAATGCAGGAAAGGCAGGCAATGGAACAGGGATTTTTCAAAATAAGAGACACTTCCGGGTTGGATTTCCTCAGGTTTCCGCCTGCAAAATCAGTTCTGTTACACTCACAGACAATATTTTGACAGTTTTGGAAACTTTAGAGTGTTTTCTATCGTAATCTGTCAATTATATGCATATTCTAGCATCTGGGCCTGAGAAATAGGCAGCTTACATTGGGAACGTTATTTTTTCCAAACATAAAAATTCTGCCCCCTAGCTTCAAGAGGTTTTAAGGAGTAAACTCCATCATCCAGCAGACCCAATCTGGTGAGATTTGTATCGAAACAAAACAAACAACGAAACAATACACTCCTTCGTACTGTATATCATTCAATACATTTCTATATATCACTCAAGGTGTGTAAACTTATATCCAAAAACATCAAAAGTCTGGTAATTCCCCCATTTTGACACATGATTCACATAGTAACTAACGTGTAAAAACAACAACACTACTGGTTAAAAAATAAAACAATTTTAAAAGAACAAATTGAATTGGACTCACTACCCATAATAACTCAATAAAGAAAAAATTGTACCCATAACTTGATTCAAGAAAATAGACAAATATATTAGAGACAGGACTATCCTTCTCGTGGTACGAATCACACATATAACTATAAACTTCTCCGTAATTAACAATATTATAAATGACCTTCAAATCATCATCCAATGTCTATCAGCTTTCCAGCGAGAGTGATCCAACAGCACTAGAAAGTCAGGACAGAGGTCAGAGGTCATTCAAACCCTTCAAATAAGTGTTACTTTCCCTATTAGACCAGTTATCTAAAAACAGTCAAACATTTAATACATTTCGTATCCTAGGATAACAGTAAGTTTCTTCATTACATTTTTTATCAAAATAATTAATGTGTTCAATTATAACTCAGAAAAGAAAAACTTGAGAAAATTCAATGTGTGTGTGTGTCCCTTAAAATACCTTGGCACAAACTTATATTCGTAACCAGTAAGTTGTGTGTGTGTGTGTGTGTGTGTGTGTGTGTGTGTGTGTGTGTGTGTGTGTGTGTGTGTGTGTGTGTGTGTGTGTGTGTGTGTGTGTGTGTGTGTGTGTGTGTGTGTGTGTGTGTGTGTGTGTGTGTGTGTGTGTTAAATCATATGGCAAAAACAAACAAAAATGGCCAGGTCTTATTTAATTTGGTAACTCCTCTTTACCCCCGAATCCGGATACCTTTACACCTATAAAACTGCCAAATTTCACTAACCCCTCTCCAAAGACCATAGCCTCTGAAAACATTTCAAAGAGAGAGAAATTGACTACCCCCATTCTCTTGGAAGAGAAAATATACATTTCTATAGCATTCACTATACTAATATCATAATCAGCAACCCAAAAGGTTTTAACTACAAACAAAACATGATAATGATAAGTCCATTGTACTCCCTTAATTCATTAATCGTTTGGTTTAATGTACCCCAACATTTATGTGCGGTTAATTTAGCATATGCTACCCTTAGACACCACAACATGTATCTCTCCACCGAGTCTAACAATTCACTCCCATATTATAATTACATGACTGGTCTCTCTTTTCCATAACCACGTCAAATGATCCTGGTATAGTTAATTGACCCATGTCCAACGACATATGTGATAGCTGTTTCGCCTTAGATTGTTCCTGTTAACCTTTATTTAACTAGGCAAGTCAGTTAAAGACCAATTGTTATTTACAATGACGGCCTACCCCGGCCAAACCTGTGCCATCCTATGGGACTCCCAATCACAGCCAGATGTGATTCAGTCTGGATTCGAACCAGGGACTGTAGCGACACCTCTTGCACTGAGATGCAGTGCTTTAGACTGCTACGCCACTTGGGAGCCCTAATACAGTGTTTCATTAAGTGGAATCGACACAGTATAAAATAAACAACCCATAACCCCTTTCCGGTAATCTAAACATTGCAATCTGTTGCATTAATTTGGTAAAAATATAAACCTGTTGTTAACAAATGTCAAACCTTCAAAAAGTTGGTGCTGTTTTATCAGCTTAATACTCAAAACGTATTTCAATCTACTTTAATTACTGAACACTGTTCCACGTAGTGGAAACAGATTATCGTTTTAAATGACATGACATTCCTGCTTCATTTTACTGGTGTTACCTAAACTATAAAACCAAGCAAGGCTCAATCCCTCTACTTATCATTTAACCTTGTAATAAAACCTCAGCTTTTCAAATTACCCATCGTAAGGTTTAGAAAATAAAAGAAACCAAACCATGATTATTCTCTCCTTACTAGAAGACAATGCGCCAAATGTATAAAATACATCAGCCAATTCTTAAGGAAAAAAACACATTTTAGTGGGCACAATACTACAGTTTCTTACCACCCAAAACTTTGATCCATTGATGTTGTAGCCTGGTTTTATCATGATCACGGCTCTATCGCAATTGCCTATACGCTATTATTAGAATTCGTTAGATTTAGGCAACTGTCTCTTCTGAGTAGGCTACAAGTACGAAAACAAACACTTGCAATTGTTTACAAGCATACATTCAGTTTATGATTCAGTGATTCAAATACGACTCCATTCTGACTAGGTTATTCCAGCAGACCATTTAGGCCACACAACGTATTACATCGAAATTGCCTTGCTATTTATGTTGAATAAATTAGCCTTTCAATTTGAACTAAGCAAGCTGTTAAAACGTTCAGTTTGCATCTTAAAACAAACATTGGCTGCTATATCTAAGAACAAACATGGTAATAGTTTAAAATTATAGTCAAAACAAACATACTAACTTCTGTTCACAGGGAGGCCACTTAATATGGTATCACTTGTTTCGCTGGTTGTACTTTCCCATATGATGCCTTGTGACCCTGCTCTACCACATAGTTTACTAATTTGGTATATGAGTTTCGTCGTCTTTTCATGCCAAAAACTAATTTACTACATATTGTATCAACACAGAACCCCCAAATCTACACCCTTTAGCGATTGTTTAAATGCGGTGTGATACAAAGTTTGACTATTTGTAACATCATTCGTGCTCTCGCCCATATATACTGCCGATTTTAATATGTTATCTAACATCGACTGTCCTTGATTCTCACAAGGATTATTCAACCCCAAAATCCACTAAGGAGCAGGATTGATCCAAGCTCTCTGATTCATAATGCATAATACTTAACGTAAACTCCCGTAAACTCGTACATCGCCTTGGTCCGTACAATTGCCCTTGTTTTAGCACCCCAAAACGTAATACTTCCAGATCAACTGTAATGTCAATACCATTGTAAAGCACAAATTCTCCCCTTTCCAACAGAATAAATTACATGACTTAAACGCTGTCCGTTTCTGCATAATTCAAGCAGGCAATGAGCCCGTCGGGTCTTTTTAAAAATGGCGGGTGGGGAAGCGAAACTAATGCGTGATAGTGAAAAGGAGAAATATTGTGTGGGAAAATTGCCTTTTTTCACTCGATCTGTCCAACTTATCACCTTATCGCCTCTAAAATGTAAATAAAACACTATAAAGAGTTTATATAATGTGTCATTACATACCTATTTGAAGGTTTGTGTCGAATTTGAATAGGGTTTTTAGGGCGGTGCTAAAGTGATCTTAGAAGTAAACAGTGGCTTTGAGAATGATGATCGCATGCAATGAAGACGCAAAAAATGACTAGGTACCCCCCCCTTACCCCCGTCACTGTCAATTTCTTGTTTTTAAAGGATGAGAGAAGTGCTACACCTGGTGGAGAGAGATTGTAAGACAGAAATAGGTGTTTATGCTTGCTGTACGTTACGACATGACACGTCTAGATGTAACGGAGGGTCCGTTTTTTCAACTTTTCTCCAATACTATGGAGCCATGTCGATCAACGCTTGAATAGAAATCTAGTTCACACCCCCGAAGTCAACACAGTCGTTACAGTCCCATTAGTTTTCTTTGTAGCCTCGTTTGAATGTTGCGGTTGCACACATTTGTACGGAATGGGGTGAGTTTACGTGTATCTTGCCACAAGGCAGTCAAGCACCCAAGCTAACTGTCAAAAGTTGGCTAGCTTGCTAGCTAACGCTACTTCCAGACACGAACAAGAGAATACATCTTCACTCTCCATTCTACTCACCTAGCAGAGCGGGTTAGGCTTTTTTCATTCAAAGCATTGGTGACTAACTGTGCGGCTGGCAATAATTTTAATTAGGTTATTTCCCTAATGTCTACTGACACCGGCCATATTCAACCGGCAATAGCCAGAACGAATTTACCAAGTACCCCATTTAACAATGTCCATACTCAAATTACTTCACAAATAGTACGGTTATCGTGGTTACGCTGATAGAACGCTAACATCAACACGCTTGTGTATTGAGATAATGATTCCTCTTTATGTCATTGTGCCTAGTCACAATTGCATCCCTGAATTCTCTATCTGTCAGCAGGGAAATTCTGCCAAATTTGATCAGATTCGATTTTTTTCCCATATTCGAGCTGAATTGGTAGAATGCTCGTGCACTTCTATTAGTGTCTTTATGGCTTTGCTATAGTTTACCTGTTCTATGAATGTATTTCCGCTCCTCTCTCCTTGCGGTTTTAATATATGCCAATCTTTTTCTGAGACTATCTCCAAGATCCTGTGGACAGTCATATAATGCTTTAACCTTATCTCTAGCAAATGATCCATAAAGAGACCACTCTTAACCTACGTACGTCGATATATGGGTTGTTTAAGTTGCATCTCATTATATTCCCAATATTACTTTATTAAATCTCTAGTAATCGATTATACACACATACAATTTGTCATTCATTTTTTTCATGTCTTCACAGAATCAATATATAACGTAGGAAATCTTAGGTTCTCACATTAATTAATCACTCTGATTCCAACGACTCTTCATCCATACACTCCCAGCGGAACGTAAAAACTAGTTTCTCGGACGCTGCCCTATGGGAATAATGCTCCACACATATCCTCAACAATTCCTTAGACTTCCAGAAATTATAGACTTGCCGCTATTTTCTATAATAACATCTAGCACTTAATAATACCACACCATGATATTCTATGATGGGCAGTGTTGAACGGACCCAAGATAACGCTACATATTTTATTATCCAAATGTAAGATTAGCACTTATTTCTTCCCTCACACACTCTCGTATCACATTAACACAATACTGTTTCCAAACCATACTTCCCTCACACACTCTCGTATCACATTAACACAATACTGTTTCCAAACCATACTTCCCTCACACACTCTCATTCACATGAACACAATACTGTTTCCAAACCATACTTCCCTCACACACTCTCGTATCACATTCGTAGAAAACACAAACAAAAAACACAGAGGGGAATGAGACAGACAAGGAAAACCAGTTAGCGCTGTTCTTAGATTTCAAAACCCTGTCTATAAGCAGGAAAACCCATACCATTATCAAAATATTGTCTAATTAGTAGTCCCACGACAGGATGTTGTATCCACACTGGGATATTGCCTACTGCGATTACTATGTAATAGTTTATCTTATGTCTAACCAAATGTGAAAAACGACCTACAGAGTACCCATGTCTCCTATCTAATGACGTAACACGGTCCCAATAAAATCCAACCTTACCTCGTATTTTCTAAGTATCAGGAATAACAAAACACTTACAATAACACCTAACAGGGCATACTTGTTTACCTCATTTATCAAACATTTTATCAAAGCATTACATGTTATAATTTGAACTTCACCAAGTCAGATGCCCTCGCAAAGCGTCACCTGCACTATAGTCCCACATTCAATATGTTAACCTCACCAGTCCTACTGTGATCAACCCAGTACTACAGATCTTGACTTTTGGTTGCCATCAACTGGATAATTAACAATTATGCCCAAGGTTACCTCACTTATGAACACAACTCAGTCCTTCTAGTCACCTCAGCTGTGGCCCTCTTAAGGAAGACTTTGCTCTGAGCGTACCCTCAACAGGGGCTTTCTTTATTATTTATAAACTCATACACGTATTTTACTTATTTAACTAGGCAAGTCAGTTAAGAACAAATTCTTATTTTCAATGACGGCCTTGTTCAGGGGTAGAACGACAGAACGACAGATGTGTACCTTGTGTCATGTTTTGTCATTGATTATCATGTCTTGTCCCTGTGCTTCCCTTCTATTCGTTTCCCTCTGCTGGTCTTATTAGGTTCTTTCCCTTTTTCTATCCCTCTCTCTCCCCCTCCCTCTCTCCCTCTCTCGCTCTCTCTCTCTCTATCGTTCCGTTCCTGCTCCCAGCTGTTCCTCATTCTCCTAACTACCTCATTTACTCTTTCACACCTGTCCCCTATTTTGCCCTCTGATTAGAGTCCCTATTTCCCCCTCTGTTTTCCGCTTCTGTCCTTGTCGGATCCTTATTTGATGTTTGCTGTTCTGTGTCCTTGTTCCGCCCTGTCGTGTTTTTTGCCTTCTTCAGATGCTGCGTGTGAGCAGGTGTCTATGTCAGCTACGGCCTGTGCCTTCCCGAAGCGACCTGCAGTCTGTGGTCGCGTCTCCAGTCGTTCCTCTCTACTGACGAGAGGATTTCAGTTTTCCTGTTTTGGATTTACCTAAGATAATATCCAGGAGTATCGTTTTTTGTTTAAGACTGGAATAAAGACTCTGTTTCTATTAAGTCGCTTTTGGGTCCTCATTCACCAGCATAACAGAAGGATCCGACCTTTCAGGACAGTTTCAGAGTCTTCGTCTCGTGCCACCAGCTACTTCCTGGTCTTCCGAGTCTCCGGAACCTAGGGTTAATAACCCACCATGTTACTCTGGGCAGCCCACTGAGTGTCGCTCCTTTCTCACCCAGTGTGATATTGTGTTCTCTCTCCAGCCCAACACATACTCAAGAGAGAGAGCTCGGATCGCTTACGTCATATCACTCCTTACTGGTCGGGCTCGGGAGTGGGGCACAGCTATCTGGGAGGCAAGGGCTGAGTGTTCTAACGATTATCAGAACTTTAAAGAGGAGATGATACGGGTTTTTGATCGTTCAGTTTTTGGGAAGGAGGCTTCCAGGGCCCTGGCTTCCCTATGTCAAGGTGATCGATCCATAACGGATTACTCTATAGAGTTTCGCACTCTTGCTGCCTCCAGTGACTGGAACGAGCCGGCGTTGCTCGCTCGTTTTCTGGAGGGACTCCACGCTGAGGTTAAGGATGAGATTCTCTCCCGGGAGGTTCCTTCCAGCGTGGACTCTTTGATTGCACTCGCCATCCGCATAGAACGACGGGTAGATCTTCGTCACCGAGCTCGTGGAAGAGAGCTCGCGTTAACGGTGTTCCCCCTCTCCGCATCTCAACCATCTCCTCCCACCGGCTCAGAGACTGAGCCCATGCAGCTGGGAGGTATTCGCATCTCGACTAAGGAGAGGGAACGGAGAATCACCAACCGCCTTTGCCTCTATTGCGGTTCTGCTGGACATTTTGTCATGTCATGTCCAGTAAAAGCCAGAGCTCATCAGTAAGCGGAGGGCTACTGGTGAGCGCTACTACTCAGGTCTCTCCATCAAGATCCTGTACTACCTTGTCGGTCCATCTACGCTGGACCGGTTCGGCTGCTTCCTGCAGTGCCTTGATAGACTCTGGGGCTGAGGGTTGTTTTATGGACGAAGCATGGGCTCGGAAACATGACATTCCTCTCAGACAGTTAGGGAAGCCCACGCCCATGTTCGCCTTAGATGGTAGTCTTCTCCCCAGTATCAGATGTGAGACACTACCTTTAACCCTCACAGTATCTGGTAACCACAGTGAGACCATTTCCTTTTTGATTTTTCGTTCACCTTTTACACCTGTTGTTTTGGGTCATCCCTGGCTAGTATGTCATAATCCTTCTATTAATTGGTCTAGTAATTCTATCCTATCCTGGAACGGTTCTTGTCATGTGAAGTGTTTAATGTCTGCTATCCCTCCTGTTTCTTCTGTCCCCTCTTCTCAGGAGGAACCTGGTGATTTGACAGGAGTGCCGGAGGAATATCATGATCTGCGCACGGTCTTCAGTCGGTCCAGAGCCAACTCTCTTCCTCCTCACCGGTCGTATGATTGTTGTATTGATCTCCTTCCGGGGACCACTCCCCCTCGGGGTAGACTATACTCTCTGTCGGCTCCCGAACGTAAGGCTCTCGAGGATTATCTGTCTGTTTCTCTCGACGCCGGTACCGTGGTGCCTTCTTCCTCTCCCGCCGGAGCGGGGTTTTTTTTTGTTAAGAAGAAGGACGGTACTCTGCGCCCCTGCGTGGATTATCGAGGGCTGAATGACATAACGGTTAAGAATCGTTATCCGCTTCCCCTTATGTCGTCAGCCTTCGAGATTCTGCAGGGAGCCAGGTTCTTTACTAAGTTGGACCTTCGTAACGCTTACCATCTCGTGCGCATCAGAGAGGGGGACGAGTGGAAGACGGCGTTTAACACTCCGTTAGGGCATTTTGAATACCGGGTTCTGCCGTTCGGTCTCGCTAATGCTCCAGCTGTCTTTCAGGCATTAGTTAATGATGTACTGAGAGACATGCTGAACATCTTTGTTTTCGTTTACCTTGACGATATCCAGATTTTTTCACCGTCACTCGAGATTCATGTTCAGCACGTTCGACGTGTACTCCAGCGCCTTTTAGAGAATTGTCTCTACGTGAAGGCTGAGAAGTGCGCCTTTCATGTCTCCTCTGTCACATTTCTCGGTTCTGTTATTTCCGCTGAAGGCATTCAGATGGATCCCGCTAAGGTCCAGGCTGTCAGCGATTGGCCCGTTCCTAAGTCACGTGTCGAGTTGCAGCGCTTTCTCGGTTTCGCTAATTTCTATCGGCGTTTCATTCGTAATTTCGGTCAAGTGGCTGCCCCTCTCACAGCTCTGACTTCTGTCAAGACGTGCTTTAAGTGGTCCGGTTCCGCCCAGGGAGCTTTTGATCTCCTCAAGAAGCGTTTTACATCCGCTCCTATCCTTGTTACTCCTGACGTCACTAAACAATTCATTGTCGAGGTTGACGCTTCAGAGGTGGGCGTGGGAGCCATTCTGTCCCAGCGCTTCCATTCTGACGATAAGGTCCATCCTTGCGCTTATTTTTCTCATCGCCTGTCGCCATCGGAACGCAACTATGATGTGGGTAACCGCGAACTGCTCGCCATCCGCTTAGCCATAGGCGAATGGCGACAGTGGTTGGAGGAGGCGACCGTCCCTTTTGTCGTTTGGACTGACCATAAGAACCTTGAGTACATCCGTTCTGCCAAACGACTTAATGCACGTCAAGCTCGTTGGGCGTTGTTTTTCGCTCGTTTCGAGTTCGTGATTTCTTATCGCCCGGGAAATAAGAACACCAAGCCTGATGCCTTATCCCGTCTCTTTAGTTCTTCTGTGGCTTCTACCGACCCCGAGGGGATTCTCCCTGAAGGGCGTGTTGTCGGGTTGACTGTCTGGGGAATTGAGAGACAGGTAAAGCAAGCACTCACTCACACTGCGTCGCCGCGCGCTTGTCCTAGTAACCTTCTGTTCGTTCCTGTCTCTACTCGTCTGGCTGTTCTTCAGTGGGCTCACTCTGCCAAGTTAGCTGGCCACCCCGGCGTTCGGGGTACGCTTGCTTCTATTCGCCAGCGGTTTTGGTGGCCTACTCAGGAGCGTGACACGCGCCGTTTCGTGGCTGCTTGTTCGGACTGCGCGCAGACTAAGTCAGGTAACTCTCTTCCTGCCGGTCGTCTCAGACCGCTTCCCATTCCTTCTCGACCATGGTCTCACATCGCCTTAGACTTTATTACCGGTCTGCCTTCGTCTGCGGGGAAGACTGTAATTCTTACGGTTGTCGATAGGTTCTCTAAGGCGGCACATTTCATTCCCCTCGCTAAGCTTCCTTCCGCTAAGGAGACGGCACAAATCATCATTGAGAATGTGTTCAGAATTCATGGCCTCCCGTTAGACGCCGTTTCAGACAGAGGTCCGCAATTCACGTCACAGTTTTGGAGGGAGTTCTGTCGTTTGATTGGTGCTTCCGTCAGTCTCTCTTCCGGGTTTCATCCCCAGTCTAACGGTCAAGCAGAAAGGGCCAATCAGTCGATTGGTCGCATATTACGCAGCCTTTCTTTTCGAAACCCTGCGTCTTGGGCAGAACAGCTCCCCTGGGCAGAATACGCTCACAACTCGCTTCCTTCGTCTGCTACCGGGCTATCTCCGTTTCAGAGTAGTCTTGGGTACCAGCCTCCTCTGTTCTCGTCCCAGCTCGCCGAGTCCAGCGTTCCCTCCGCTCAGGCTTTTGTCCAACGTTGTGAGCGCACCTGGAGGAGGGTCAGGTCTGCACTTTGCCGTTACAGGGCGCAGACTGTGAGAGCCGCCAATAAACGTAGGATTAAGAGTCCTAGGTATTGTCGCGGTCAGAGAGTGTGGCTTTCCACTCGTAACCTTCCCCTTACGACAGCTTCTCGCAAGTTGACTCCGCGGTTCATTGGTCCGTTCCGTGTCTCTCAGGTCGTCAATCCTGTCGCTGTGCGACTGCTTCTTCCGCGACATCTTCGTCGCGTCCACCCTGTCTTCCATGTCTCCTTTGTCAAGCCTTTTCTTCGCGCCCCCGTTCGTCTTCCCTCCCCCCCCCCCGTCCTTGTCGAGGGCGCACCTATTTACAAGGTACGGAAGATCATGGACATGCGTTCTCGGGGACGTGGTCACCAGTACTTAGTGGATTGGGAGGGTTACGGTCCTGAGGAGAGGAGTTGGGTTTCATCTCGGGACGTGCTGGACCGTTCGTTGATTGATGATTTCCTCCGTTGCCGCCAGGGTTCCTCCTCGAGTGCGCCAGGAGGCGCTTGGTGAGTGGGGGGGTACTGTCATGTTTTGTCATTGATTATCATGTCTTGTCCCTGTGCTTCCCTTCTATTCGTTTCCCTCTGCTGGTCTTATTAGGTTCTTTCCCTTTTTCTATCCCTCTCTCTCCCCCTCCCTCTCTCCCTCTCTCGCTCTCTCTCTCTCTATCGTTCCGTTCCTGCTCCCAGCTGTTCCTCATTCTCCTAACTACCTCATTTACTCTTTCACACCTGTCCCCTATTTTGCCCTCTGATTAGAGTCCCTATTTCCCCCTCTGTTTTCCGCTTCTGTCCTTGTCGGATCCTTATTTGATGTTTGCTGTTCTGTGTCCTTGTTCCGCCCTGTCGTGTTTTTTGCCTTCTTCAGATGCTGCGTGTGAGCAGGTGTCTATGTCAGCTACGGCCTGTGCCTTCCCGAAGCGACCTGCAGTCTGTGGTCGCGTCTCCAGTCGTTCCTCTCTACTGACGAGAGGATTTCAGTTTTCCTGTTTTGGATTTACCTAAGATAATATCCAGGAGTATCGTTTTTTGTTTAAGACTGGAATTAAGACTCTGTTTCTATTAAGTCGCTTTTGGGTCCTCATTCACCAGCATAACACCTTGTCAGCTCGGCGATTCGAACTTGCAACCTTTCGGTTATTAGTCCAACGCTCTAACCACTAGGCTACCCTGCCGCCCCGTATTGATAGATTGTCCAAGCCTACATCTCTCAGTACTATGTCCGAGATCCGGTATCCACCCGTGCCCGCTACCTCTCAGATCATAGGCAGGTCCAGCTGCTCAATAATAAGCATGGTTTACCCTGAGATCCCAATTTCTGATCCCCTGTGCACAGTTTACTCAGATCTTCAGGAGCGGTCAACAGATGAAGTTGCAGATCACCCCTCGTCGCCAAAACTGTCGTGGAAATTCAGTACTGGGAGAGACTTGGTCATTTCTTCAAACAATCATCTTTATTTAATATTGATTAATTATTGCAATAATGAAACCTAACTGAAAGTGAAAAATATGATATTTTATAGGACCTAAAAATCCTTAGTCTCCCATAAGCCACCTTGGTTATCTACACAGGATGGTGTTTTACCCCCAACCCGGTTTAGTTTCCCAGATGCCATGATGATGAGACAATTGGGCGTTGTTTTAAACTCTTCCAGGTCGTCTCTATCTCGGGTCACACACACCACATCTTGTCTATGGAAAGCCGGCTTTTAGGTTTTTATCACTAAGTCATTGTCAGCTCAAGCTATCTCTAGCAGACTAACTGCAGGAAGCTAGAGTGGAAACCATCTCGTACAGAAACACAGAATTAAACAGAACAGAAATGTCCCATTTGTTAAGGTTTAATTGTCAACTATTAATATTAAACAAATCAGGTAAATATGTAATTTTTCGATCACACATTGCTCTGTTAAATCTATGCTTGTGCCAGGGCCTGATCCAGACTGATGTATTGGCCATGACATGTGGCTTTCTTAGGCTGAGGGAGGCATAAGGGTCTATATGGTATTTCAAGTATGTGGAAAAGTAGAAAACATAGATGTGAGTCCGGCAGTTCTGGGGTCAAAGCAATACTGTTTGACAGAAGTGGAGAGGGGCTGCAATCTGTTAGCTACCCTTAACCCCCATCCCTCTCCCTCTCTCCTTCTCTCTCTCTTTATATCTCTCTCTCTCCACCTTCTACTCTCCCCTTCCCTCCATCTCTCCCTCCGCTACTCTTGTTCTTACTAATTGCCCAATTATGTTTTGTGTTTCTTTTCTCCCCTTCCAAGCTCTGCTTGATGAAACACTGTCACACAGTCAGGGACAGAGGATGCCGCAAGCAGAAACAAATAAATTAAGAAAAACAGAAATGGAAGAAAAATAACATAGAAATTAAATCTGGTGGTGAAGGAACGACGACCACAGCAATCACATCCGCTGGCCCGAGAGGCTCTTATTATGATCACACATAATTTCAAGCTGAGTAAGAAAAAAGGGGGCAGGAGGAGGATGGAAAGAAAGGGGGAGATGAGGGATGAAGGAGTATGTGTATGTATGTGTGTGTTTGAGTATGTGAGTGTGTGTGCGTGAGTACATGCCTGTATGTATGTGTACATGCTTACGTGTGTGTGTGTGTGTACAGTAGTAGGCTTGATTACCAACGATTACGAGACAGCCTACGGGGAGGAGGTGAGAGCTCTGTGAGTCGTGGTGCCATGAAAACAACCTCTCACTCAATGTCAACAAAACAAAGGAGATGATCGTGGACTTCAGGAAACAGCAGAGGGTGCATCCCCTATCTATATTGACGGGGCCGCAGTGTAGAAGGTGGAAAGCTTCAAGTTCCTTGACGTACACATCACTTACGAACTGAAATGGACCACCCACACAGACAGTGTGGTGATGAAGGCACAACAGAGCCTCTTCAGCCTCAGGAGGCTAAAGAAATGTGACTTGTCACCTAAAACCCTCACAAACTTTTACAGATGCACAATTGAAAGCATCATGTCGGGCTGTCCAGAGGGTGGTGCGGTCTACCCAATGCATTACCGGGGGAAAATTACACCTACAGCACCCAATGTCACAGGAAGGCCAAAAAGATCATCAAGGACATCAACCAGCCGAGCCACTGCCTGTTCATCCCACTATCATCCAGAAGGCAAGGTCAGTACAGGTGCAAACAAGCTGGGACCATGAGACTGAAAAACAGCTTCTATCTCAAGGCCATCCGACTGTTAAACAGCCATCACTAGCACATTAGAGGCTGCTGCCTATAGGCATAGATTAGAAATCACTGGCCACTTTAAGGAATGGAACACTAGTCACTTCAATAATGTTTACATATCTGGCTGTCACGCCCTGATCTGTTTCACTTGTCTTTGCGATTGTCTCCACCCACCTCCAGGTGTCACCTGTTTTCCTCATTAGTCCCTGGGTACTTATTCCTGTGTTCCCTGCTTGTCTGTTGCCAGTTCATCTTCTTTGTCAAATCAACCAGCGTGTTTTTCCGTTCTCCTGCTTTTTCCTTCGCTCTGTTTTTGCTAGTCCTCCCAGTTGTGACCCTTGCCTGTCTGGACTCTGTACCCACCTGCCTGACCATTCTGCCTGCCCTGACCTCGAGCCTGCCTGCCACTCTGTACCTCCTGGACTCTGACCTGGTTTTGATATTTTGCCTGTCCACGACCATTCTCTTGCCTACCCCTTGGATTATAATAAATATCAGAGACTCGAACCATCTGCCTCCCATGTCTGCCTCTGGGTCTCGCCTTGTGCCCTTCTCTGGCATTACTCATCTCATATGTATATGCTGTATTCTATACTATTCTACTGTATCTTAGTCCATTCCGCTCTGACATCGCTCGTACATCTGTATATAGTCTTAATTCATTCCTACTTAGATTTGGGTGTATGGGTATATGTTGTGTAATTTGTTAGATATTACTTGTTAGATATTACTGCACTGTCGGAGCTAGAATCACAAGCATTTTGCTACACCTGCAATAACATCTGCTAATCATGTGTATGTGACCAATAAAATGTGATTTGATTTGGTGTGTGTGTGTGTGTGTGTGTGTGTGTGTGTGTGTGTGTGCGTGCGTGTGTGTAAACACATCACATTGACAGATCAGACTAATGAAAATGTCAGAGAGGTGAGTTATATACTACCTCTGGGTCTAGGGTGACAGGAGAAATGACAGAACACGTTTCATTCTCATTCCCCATTACAAATGTACAGCACTACAGTGAACGATTGGAATCCAGCCTGGCTGTTCTGTCTTTTTCTCTTTGTAGAAGCAATAAGGTAGAATATTGTAAACAAATGTATCGAGAATATGTTCTGTTGAGTGACATGAAGCCTAGCGTAATCAAACACTTTGAGAAGAGAAAAGTGTTAGGAAGGAAGAGAAAGAGAATGAATGGTGGACAAGAGAGGAAAAGAGAAGGAGATTTGTGGAAATTAGACAAATATGGGTCTATACTGGGGCCATAGGGCCATAGGAGGGGTAAAGCAAGAGAAACAGAAAGCGAGAGAGGGAAACAGAAAGAGTGAGAAAGAGAGACAGCGCAAGAGAGACCAAGTGAGAGAAGAGAAAAACACTGAACTGTAGTCCTATAAGTTGTTCCCATGTTCTGATCGTCTGATAGATGTGCCCTAAGCAGTGAGACTCACCCAAATGGCACCCTTTTCCATTTCTAGTACACTACACAGTAAAAATGTTGAATTCAACACTGTGTCAGATAACATTTGGTCCATGTCTACATAGTGTTAATCAAGGCATAAGGCGAGACCAAGATGCAGACACAGGAGGCAGATGGTTGGAGTCTTACAATGTTTATTAATCCAAAAAGGGGTAAGCAAGAGAATGGTCGTGTACAGGCAAAAGGTCAAAACCAGTTCAGAGTCCAATAGGTACCGAAGGGCAGGCAGATCAGTTTTACTCTGTTGAGAGTAAAACATTCCCATCATTATCAGATTTCCCACCATGCTCTACTGCAGGTAGACATTTTTGGATTGATTTTAGTATGTGTTTGATAATATATGCCATTTAGCAGACGCTTTTATCCAAAGCTACTTAGTCATGCGTACATACATTTTAAGTATGAGTGGTCCAGGGATTCGAACCCACTAACCTGGCATACCAACTGAACTACACAGGACGATTTTTGCATGTACATTGATTGATTGATCTTATACATGATAATGGTACCGGAGAGGACGGTTGCCGTTTTACGTGCTCCTAACCAACTGTGCTATTTTGTTAGTTTTTTCGTGTAATGTTTTTACTTATTTTGTACATAACGTTGCTGCTTCCGTCTCTTATGACCGAAAATAACTTCTAGACATCAGAACATCAATTACTCATCTCGAAGTGGACAAAGATTTTTTCTTGACGAGTCCGACGCAAAGGACATACTGCTTTCTCAGCAACGGGCCCAAATCCCCGTCATTTGCGTGAAGAAAAGACGGAGGAAAAGGCGGCGGAAGTCGGGCTGCTTTCTGAGAATTCGTAGGCGAGTGAGTAAACCCCCACTGCCATCCGTTCTATTGGCCAACGTGCAATCATTGGAAAACAAAATGGATAATCTACGATCAAGATTATCCTACCAACGGGACATTGAAAACTGTAATATCTTATGTTTCACAGAGTCGTGGTTGAACGGATAATATAGAGTTGGCGGGATTTTCCATGCCAACCACACTATCTACCAAGAGAGATCTCATCTATATTATTCGTAGCCATCTATCCGATGCTGGCACTAAGACTGCACTCAAACAGCTGTATAAGGCCATAAGCAAACAAGAAAATGCTCAACCAGAAGCGGCACTCCTAGTGACCGGGGACTTTTATGCAGGCAAACTTAAATCCATTTTACCTCATTTCTACCAGCCTGTCATATGTGCAACCAGAGGGGGAAAAAACTCGAGACCACCTTTACTCTACACACAGAGACGCGTACAAAGCTCTCCCTCACCCTCCATTTGGCAAATCTGACCATAATTATATCCTCCTGATTCCGGCTTACAAGCAAAAACTAAAGCAGGAAGTACCAGTGACTCTCTCAATACGGAAGTGGTCAGATGACACAGATGCTACGTTACATGACTTTTTTCCTAGCATAGACTAGAATATGTTCCGGGATTCATCCAATGGCATTGAAGAGTATACCACCTCAGTCATCGGCTTCCTCAATAAGTGCATTGACGATGTCGTCCCAACAGTGACCACAGGTACCTATCCCAACCAGAAGCCATGGATTACAGGCAAAATCCGCATCAAACTAAAGGCTAGAGCTGCCGCTTTCAAGGAGCGGAACACTAATCCGGACGCTTATAAGAAATTCTGCCAAGCCCTCAGACGAACCATCAAACAGGCAAAGCGTCAATACAGGATTAAGATTGAATCCTACCACACCAGCTCTGAAACTTGCCGGATGTGGCAGGGCTTGAAAACTATTACGGACTACAAAGAGAAACCCAGCCGCCAGCTGCCCAGTGACGCAAGCCTACCAGATGAGCTAAATGCCTTTTATGCTTGCTTCGAGGAAAGCAACACTGAAGCATGCATGAGAGCACTAGCTGTTCTGGATGACTGTGTGATAACGCTCTTGGTAGCCGATGTGAGCAAGACCATTAAACAGGTCAACATTCACAAAGCTGCGGGGCCAGACGGATTACCAGGACGTGTACTCAAAGCACTGACTTTTTCATCCTCTTGCTGACCAAGTCTGTAATACCTTAATTTTTCAAGCAGACCACCAAGGAAGCGAAGATAACCTGCCTAAATGATTACCGCCCATAGAACTCACGTCGGTAGCCATGAAGTGCTTTGAAAGGCTGGTCATGGCTCACATCAACAGCGTCTTCCCGGATACCCTAGACCCCCTCCAATTCGCATACCGCCCAACATATCCACAGATGACGCAATCTCAATCGCACTCCACAGCGCCCTTTCCCACCTGGACAAAGCGACCAACATGTGAGAATGCTGTTCATTGACTACAGCTCAGCATTCAACACCATAGTGCCCAGAAAGCTCATCACTAAGCTAAGGACCCTGGGACTAAACACCTGCCTTTGCAACTGGATCCTGGACTTCCTGACAGGCCATCCCCAGATGGTAAGGGTAGGCAACAACATGTCTGCCACGCTGATCCTCAACACTGGGGCCCCTCGGGTGTGTGCTTAGTCCCCTCCTGTACTCCCTGTTCACCCACGACTGCGTGGCCAAACAAGACTCCAAAACCGACATTAAGTTTGCTGACGACACAACAGTGGTTGGCCTGATCACAGACAATGATGAGACAGCCTATAGGGAGGAGGTCAGAGACCTGGCAATGTGGTGCCAGGACAACAACCTCTCCCTCAGTGTAAGCAAGACAAAGGAGCTGATCGTGAACTACAAGAAAAGGAGAGCTGAACCAGCCTACTTTAACATCAACAGGGCTGTAGTGGTGCGGGTCGAGAATTTCAAGTTCCTTGGTGTCCACTTCAACAACAAACTATCATGGTCCAAACACACCAAGACAGTCGTGAAGAGGGAACGACAACACCTTTTCCCCTCAGGAGACTGAAAAGATTTGGCATGGGCCCCCAGATCCTCAAAATGTTCTACAGCTGCACCGTCGAGAGTATGCTGACTGGTTGCATCACCGCCTGGTCGGGCAGCTGCTCGGCATCTGACCGTAAGGTGCTACAGAGGGTAGTGCGTACGGCCGAGTACATCACTGAGGCCAAGCTTCCTGCCATCCAGGACCGACTGTACATTGACACCCCCCAACTCCATTTGTTTTTTTACAGTGCTGCTACTCACTGTTTATTATCTATGCATAGTCACTTCACCCCTACAAATGTACAAATTACCTTGACTAAACCTGTACCCCCGCACATTGACTCTGTACCGATACCCCCTGTATATATTCTCATTATTATTATTTTATTGTTACAGAGAGCAAATCAAGTGCACTACGGGCCTACTGCTGGCCAATCGGATGGCTCAGATGACTGTGTCTGTATTAAAGTAGCAGACATAAAATGAAAGCTACAGCAAAGTTGATACTGTGAGATTTCAAAACATTTAAAACCATGACTAGAGAGACTGTCAATGAATACAACAAAGAGATGCTGTTTTTATGAGTGAGTTTATGTTTAAGTTCTTACTCAGCACTGTCAACACTTTGTATTCAACACTTTTATAAGCCATAAAATGCACGTTCTTCCTATTTCCACTCAGCGCTACAGCAAGCACTGCAGCAGTAATGAATGAGTAAGAAAGTGTGTCTGTAGGCTTGCGTTGTTGTTACGATTAACGGCTTGGGTCTTTATAATATCAAGGAATATTTCACTTTCTCTGTTCATAGGAGTAACAACATGGATTTGTGCATGACGCAGAAATAATGCAGTGCATGGAAGGCTATGTCCCTTTTTGGTCAATGTCAGTGGAGGATAGGGAGAGCGGAGGGACGTTGAGAGGCAAATATTCAGTCTGCTGCTCTCTCCCTCAGCTGAGACTGACCATCAGATGCAGGCACCATCAGCCCAGTAAAATAAAAATATGATTATTTAAATGTATGTTCACTCAGCTGTGCTTCACAAAGTAATACAACAACAGATCTATTACCGGTTTGATCATATAGCCTACCTCAAATGGCCCGAACAACAATGCATTGGCAGGGCAATTCAAGCAAAGCCAACATGCAGTGATAACTTATTGGGCCTGTAGCTCACTGCACAAACCTCATTGCTACAGTACTGTTTTTAATTGGTTAATGTTGCATAGGCTTGCGTTTTTCATGTACAAAAAAATCTGAGCGCTGGATCTCGGCTTGCATTTTGTGATCTTGACCCAGAAAAGTTTGGTGACCACTGTTCTAGAGTTTCCCTGTTAACACAATCAACGTTTCCCTTTACCCTATTTTGTATTCATTAGGGATCCCCATTAGCTGCTGCTAAGGCAGAAATGCATATCATTAATGTTAGCTCTCCGTGTACTTTTAAGAGCCAGCCGTGCTGCCCTGTTCTGAGCTTAATGTAATTTTCCCAAGTCCCTCTTTGTGGCACCTGACCACACTACTGAACAGTAGTCTAGGTGCAACAAAACTAGGGCCTGTGGAACCTGCCTTGTTGAGAGTGTTGGTAGTGAAGTGAAGTGATAGTGAAGGCAGAGCAGCGCTTTATTATGGACAGACTTCTCCCCATCTTAGCTACTGTTTTATCAATATGTTTTGACCATGACAGTTTACAATCCAGGGTTACTCCAAGCAGTTTAGTCACCTCAACTAGCTCAATTTCCACATTATTCATTTCCGAAATTTAGTTAATGGTTAACCCTGGTTTTCAGTCTTTCCAGCTTTAGTTTGAAGTGATTGTGTTAGATGTGTTGTTGGCTAGCTCTTCTGAACAACAGTGTCGTGACGAGTGAGCACATTTTCTATGCCAGGCAAAATCGTGCATCATTAGCTCATTGTTATGGATGTATCCAAATAAATGTCACCAGAAAACAGCTAAAAAAAAATCAAATCCAGCTACTTTGCTGTTATTCTGGCTTAACTTTTTTAAATTGTTATTTTATACCCAAAATTTCATGATATACAATTGGTAGTTACGGTCTTGTCTCATTGCTGCAACTCCCATACAGACTCGGGAGAGGTGAAGGTCAAGAGCTGTGCATCCTCCAAAACACAATCCAACCAAGCTGCACTGCTTCTTGACACAATGCCCACTTAACCCAGAAGCCAACCGCACCAATGTGTCAGAGGAAACACTGTAGACCTGACGACCATGTCAGCGTGCACTGCACCCAGCCCGCCACAGGAGTCACTAGTGCACGATGGAACATCCCTGTCGGCCTAACCCTCCCCTAACCCAGATGACGCTGGGCCAATTGTGCGCCGCCCCATGGGTGGCGGCCGGCTGCGAAAGAGCCTGGACTCAAACCAGGATCTCTAGTGGCACAGCTAGCACTGCGATGCAGTGCCTTAGACCACTGTGCCACTCGAGAGGCCTCCTGGTGTGACTTTAAGTTAGCTGTAGTTGGCTAGCTAGCAAGCAAGTGATAATAATATTGCCAGCCAGTATAGCAATGGAACATTTAGAACGAACGACTGGGTCATGTGGATAGATACAGAACAAAAAGACTGAACGACTGGGTCGTGTCTCTGGCAACCGAACTGATAGAACGAACAGCCAGTTGGCTTGGGTAGCAACCCTAGATTTGTGTCGGGACTATATCTTGTGGAAGGATGAAATAGTATGAATACATTCATCAAAATAACGTTTTCAATGAAAAGATGTCAGTCCTTATTTTAATATGCTGGTCACCCGTTGTACAAAAGTGATAATGCCCTCGAAGCCGGTGTTTGGAGGATATATTGGCACGATTTGCTAACAATAGCCGTGCCAATATATCCTCCAAACAAAGGCTTCTCGAGCATTATCACACAGACATGGAACACCACACATTGGCTAGTATGGAGGTCAATGAGAAAGTTTCAAATTTGGTCAACAAAACATTTATGGTTTATTTTCTACATGAGGATTCTTTGACCGAATATACGTTTTGTAATGCTTAAGTTGTTACTGACATGTGACATCCCGACAAAAACACTTTTTTATATCGGAGTTGTCTCGAGATGGCTATGCATATGCATGGCATGAGGCTAGTAGCATAGTGTCTCTCTCCATTGAATATATGCAGTTAACGTGAACAACCCTCATCGAATATTCAAAAAAAGAATTACAACAATATATCCATAATATTTGCTCAAATTCACTCGAAAAGGCAAGGCACACTGGGAAATTAAATTGGAGGCGTGGCTTAGTGGGGGACATGGCTTTCAATTTGTTGTTTTTGGCCACCTGTGAGTGCAAGTGTCGTAACAGTTGAAGTGGTCTATGGTTATGTTATAAAAATTATGAGCATGTCTGCTGCCAGTCCTGAAGTCTTTGTAAATGTTTATGCAAGACCATAAGGCATTACAGACTTGTAAATATAATTGAAATGTCCATAATCCAAAATGAGCGATACAGACCTCTTTGTGTAATGGTTAAAAATCCTGTATGACGTGTTATTGCATCAGCACTAAGCACGGTGGTAATTGAACACGACCACGTACTACTGTCGGATAAATAACAGTACACTGTGCAACAGTTACAACACGTGAAAACACATGCACACTGTTAATATTGTCCACATGAAAACACAAAAAAGGAACACCGACAAATGCCAACATGATCCAGTTATCATCAGCCTATAATTGTAGTGCAAACAAAACCACACTATGGAACGTACTCCTCCAGTTGTCTAGTTGGCCAAAATAGATAGATTGCTGGAACACAGCACATTTCTATTATTCTCTCTCTCTCTCTCTCTGCTGTAATCACAAACAGACACATTCCTGTGGTGATGAATGAGGTCACTGAGCCTAGGCCTGTATAGCAGCCAGGATCAACAGGAATATGACACAGAAACCCTCCTGTAGAGGGGTAGGTACTGGGACCGAAACAGAAACACTTTTCCAGTCTCACAGTTTGGTGGATACTGTAGCAGGACACAAGGTTTGGCGTTAATGTCACTTTAGTGGATGACAGAGGGCGGATTTGATTATGCTGAGCAGTGGAGCACCGGTCTGTGGCCCGTAACGTAAATGGGCAAAAGCGGGGAGAGAGGAGTACCCGTCTCAAATCAGTCATCTGTGCTGCTTGGTCATGTTGCAAAAGCAGCGTGGTACTTTTTTGAAAAGAATACAAAATCTCTTTTCCATTAAATATATGTTTGAATTTTCTAACTTGCTAGAGGCAGATAAAGCATTTTTTTTAATCAAAAAGCAATTTCTTTTTTTATGTGAAAACACAGAATCATACTCATTACTCCTTGTGGTTAATTATGTCACATTTGTTTTGAGCCGACTTCACCGTGGGCTTTGAAAGGGGACCTGGCTCACGTCTGGGAGGCAGCCCGGTTTCGAAACGAACGCAATCAACTTTCACCTAGTGCAAAACACGCCTATCCGGGCGCCAGGGCCAGATTCATCTAATCCCCTCAGTCATTTTTAGGATTCCACACCGATAGTAACACTGATGCTCATTGGCTTTCACCTTGTCCCACTGTGCTGTTGTTTGGCCATCTCCCTGGTCCACTGATGCTGATTGGCTGTCTCCCTGTTGCTTTTTCCAGTCTCCCAGGTGGCATATAGAGCTCGAGCCGTGGGCCAGTGACAGCCACTCCCTGGAGGAGGAAGCTAGGAGGTTCCTTCACTACATCACTACACCACAGGTGGGTCACACTCATTTAATGGTTGCATCCAAATTGGCACCCTATTCCCTATACCTAGGTGGCAAAGATCCGGATGGATATTGTCATTTATCAGCGTAGTAACAAACCTCCACCTCACGACCCATGCGAGGCTGGTAGAAAATGTTGACATTTTAAAGGTCATGAACAGTCAATTATGTTTTTCCATGAAATGTGATGAAATCAGATCAAAGTATGATGACCAAAGTATGAACATTTACTGTTGCTTCTACAATTATAAAGTTTGATCACAAAGTTACTGGTCACCTCCCCCCGTGTCAAACACTTGGATTCAGGAAGTGGGATTATGCAACTATGCAACTTCTCAGGGAAGTTAGGAACCAATATACACAGTCAGTTAGGAAAGCTAAGGCTAGCTTTTTCAAACAGAAATTTGCATCCTGTAGCACTAATTCCAAACAGTTTTGGGATACTGTAAAGTGTATATACTTTATACTATATACAACCAGTCGTGACCGGTAGTCCCATTGGGCTGGTAAGGGGAGGGTTTGGCCGGCTGGGCTTTAATTGGTTCATCGCGCTCTAGTGACTCCTTGTGGCAGGCTGGGAGCCTGCAGGCTGATTTCGGTTGTCAGTTTTATTATTTTTATATATTTTTTTACCTTTTTTTAATGAGGCAAGTCAGTTAATTAAGAACAAATTCTTATTTACAATGATGGCTTACCAAAAGGCAAAAGGCCTCCTGCGGGGACGGGGTCTGGGATAAAAAAACTATATATACACTACCGGTAAAAAGAACGGCTACTCATTCAAGGGTTTTTCTTTATTTGTACTATTTTCTACATTGTAGAATAAAAAACTATGAAATAACACTTATGGAATCATGTAGTAACTCAAAAAGTGTTAAACAAATCTAAATATATTTTGTATTTGAGATTCTTCATATAGCCACCCTTTGCCTTGATGACAGAGAAGCAACAGGAGTATAGCCTACCTGGCTGGCATGAAAATTAACCATGGGAAAAGCATCCCCATTTGCTATTTACATTTAAACTCATTTTTTCATAATTCCTGACATTTAATCCAAGTAAAAATTCCCTGTTTTAGGTCAGTTAGGATCACCACTTTATTTTAAGAATGTGAAATGTCAGAATAATAGTAGAGAGAATGATTTATTTCAGATTTTATTTATTTCATCACATTCCCACTGGGTCAGAAGTTTACATACACTCAATTAGTATTTGGTAGCATTGCCTTTAAATTGTTTAACTTGGGTCAAACGTTTCGGATAGCCTTCCACAAGCGTCCCACAATAAGTTGGGTGAATTTTGGCCCATTCCTCCTGACAGAGCTGGTGTAACTGAGTTAGGGTTGTAGGTCACCTTGCTCGCACACTCTTTTTCACTTCTGCCCACACATTTTCTATAGGATTGAGATCAGGGCTTTGTGATGGCCACTCCAATACCTTGACTTTGTTGTCCTTAAGCTATTTTGCCACAACTTTGGAAGTATGCTTGGGGTCATTGTCCATTTGGAAGACCCATTTGCGACCAAGCTTTAACTTCCTGACTGATGTCTTGAGATGATGCTTCAATATATCCACATAATTCTCCTAACTCATGATGCCATCTATTTTGTGAAGTGCACCAGTCCCTCCTGCAGCAAAGCACCCCCACAACATGATGCTGCCACCCCCGTGCTTAACGGTTGGGATGTTGTTCTTCGGCTTGCAAGCCTCCCACAAAAGATCTGGTAAAATATATTTTTTGTACCATCATCTTTGAAATGCAAGAGAAAAGCCAGAATGTATTATTCCAGCCCAGGTGCAATTTAAATATTGCCCATCAGTGTATGTGCAAAGTTTTAGACTGATCCAATAAACCATTGCATTTCTGTTCGAAATGTTGTATCAAGACTGCCCACATGTGTCTAATTTGTTTATTAATAACTTTTCATGTTCAAAATTGTGGACTCTCCTCAAAGAATAGCATGATATTATTTCACTGTAATGGCTACTGTAAATTGGACAGTGCAGTTAGATTAACAAGAATTTAAGCTTTCTGCCCATATCAGATATGTCTATGTCCTGGGAAATTCTCTTGTTACTTCCAACCTCATGCTAATCGCATTAGCCTACGTTAGCTCAACCGTGCCATAGAAGGGACACCAATCCCGAAGAAGATAACATCTTATGGTACACTGTGTTATGCTGATGAATGAGGACCCAAAAGCGACTTAAGAGAAACAGAGTCTTTAATCCAGTCTTAAACAAACAATGATACTCCTGGATATTATCATAGGAAAATCCAAAACAGGAAACTGAAATCCTCTCGTCAGTAGAGAGGAACGACTGGAGACGCGACCACAGACTGCAGGTCGCTTCAGGAAGGCACAGGCCGTAGCTGACATAGACACCTGCTCACACGCAGCATCTGAAGAAGGCAAAAACACGACAGGGCGGAACAAGGACAGAACAGCAAACATCAAACAAGAATCCGACAAGGACAGAAGCGGAAAACAGAGCGAGAAATAGGGACTCTAATCAGAGGGCAAAATAGGGGACAGGTGTGAAAGAGTAAATGAGGTGGTTAGGAGAATGAGAAACAGCTGGGAGCAGGAACGGAACGATAGAGAGAGAGAGCGAGAGAGGGAGAGAGGGAGGGGGAGAGAGAGGGATAGAAAGAGGGAAAGAACCTAATAAGACCAGCAGAGGGAAGCACAGGGACAAGACATGATGATCAATGACAAAACATGACAGTACCCCCCCACTCACCGAGCGCCTCCTGGCGCACTCGAGGAGGAACCCTGGCGGCAACGAAGGAAATCATCAATCAACGAACGGTCCAGCACGTCCCGAGATGGAACCCAACTCCTCTCCTCAGGACCGTAACCCTCCCAATCCACTAAGTACTGGTGACCACGTCCCCGAGAACGCATGTCCATGATCTTCCGTACCTTGTAAATAGGTGCGCCCTCAACAAGGACGGGGGGGGGGGGAGGGAAGACGAACGGGGGCGCGAAGAAAAGGCTTGACACAGGAGACATGGAAGACAGGGTGGACGCGACGAAGATGTCGCGGAAGAAGCAGTCGCACGGCGACAGGATTGACGACCTGAGAGACACGGAACGGACCAATGAACCGCGGAGTCAACTTGCGAGAAGCTGTCGTAAGGGGAAGGTTACGAGTGGAAAGCCACACTCTCTGACCGCGACAATACCTAGGACTCTTAATCCTACGTTTATTGGCGGCTCTCACAGTCTGCGCCCTGTAACGGCAAAGTGCAGACCTGACCCTCCTCCAGGTGCGCTCACAACGTTGGACAAAAGCCTGAGCGGAGGGAACGCTGGACTCGGCGAGCTGGGACGAGAACAGAGGAGGCTGGTACCCAAGACTACTCTGAAACGGAGATAGCCCGGTAGCAGACGAAGGAAGCGAGTTGTGAGCGTACTCAGCCCAGGGGAGCTGTTCTGCCCAAGACGCAGGGTTTCGAAACGAAAGGCTGCGTAATATGCGACCAATCGACTGATTGGCCCTTTCTGCTTGACCGTTAGACTGGGGATGAAACCCGGAAGAGAGAATGACGGAAGCACCAATCAAACGACAGAACTCCCTCCAAAACTGTGACGTGAATTGCGGTCCTCTGTCTGAAACGGCGTCTAACGGGAGGCCATGAATTCTGAACACATTCTCAATGATGATTTGTGCCGTCTCCTTAGCGGAAGGAAGCTTAGCGAGGGGAATGAAATGTGCCGCCTTAGAGAACCTATCGATAACCGTAAGAATCACAGTCTTCCCCGCAGACGAAGGCAGACCGGTAATAAAGTCTAAGGCGATGTGAGACCGTCGAGAAGGAATGGGAAGCGGTCTGAGACGACCGGCAGGAGGAGAGTTACCTGACTTAGTCTGCGCGCAGTCTGAACAAGCAGCCACGAAACGGCGCGTGTCACGCTCCTGAGTAGGCCACCAAAACCGCTGGCGAATAGAAGCAAGCGTACCCCGAACGCCGGGGTGGCCAGCTAACTTGGCAGAGTGAGCCCACTGAAGAACAGCCAGACGAGTAGAGACAGGAACGAACAGAAGGTTACTAGGACAAGCGCGCGGCGACGCAGTGTGAGTGAGTGCTTGCTTTACCTGTCTCTCAATTCCCCAGACAGTCAACCCGACAACACGCCCTTCAGGGAGAATCCCCTCGGGGTCGGTAGAAGCCACAGAAGAACTAAAGAGACGGGATAAGGCATCAGGCTTGGTGTTCTTATTTCCCGGGCGATAGGAAATCACGAACTCGAAACGAGCGAAAAACAACGCCCAACGAGCTTGACGTGCATTAAGTCGTTTGGCAGAACGGATGTACTCAAGGTTCTTATGGTCAGTCCAAACGACAAAAGGGACGGTCGCCCCCTCCAACCACTGTCGCCATTCGCCTATGGCTAAGCGGATGGCGAGCAGTTCGCGGTTACCCACATCATAGTTGCGTTCCGATGGCGACAGGCGATGAGAAAAGTAAGCGCAAGGATGAACCTTATCGTCAGAATGGAAGCGCTGGGACAGAATGGCTCCCACGCCCACCTCTGAAGCGTCAACCTCGACAATGAATTGTTTAGTGACGTCAGGAGTAACAAGGATAGGAGCGGATGTAAAACGCTTCTTGAGGAGATCAAAAGCTCCCTGGGCGGAACCGGACCACTTAAAGCAAGTCTTGACAGAAGTCAGAGCTGTGAGAGGGGCAGCCACTTGACCGAAATTACGAATGAAACGCCGATAGAAATTAGCGAAACCGAGAAAGCGCTGCAACTCGACACGTGACTTAGGAACGGGCCAATCGCTGACAGCCTGGACCTTAGCGGGATCCATCTGAATGCCTTCAGCGGAAATCACAGAACCGAGAAATGTGACAGAGGAGACATGAAAGGCGCACTTCTCAGCCTTCACGTAGAGACAATTCTCTAAAAGGCGCTGGAGTACACGTCGAACGTGCTGAACATGAATCTCGAGTGACGGTGAAAAAATCAGGATATCGTCAAGGTAAACGAAAACAAAGATGTTCAGCATGTCTCTCAGTACATCATTAACTAATGCCTGAAAGACAGCTGGAGCATTAGCGAGACCGAACGGCAGAACCCGGTATTCAAAATGCCCTAACGGAGTGTTAAACGCCGTTTTCCACTCGTCCCCCTCTCTGATGCGCACGAGATGGTAAGCGTTACGAAGGTCCAACTTAGTAAAGAACCTGGCTCCCTGCAGAATCTCGAAGGCTGACGACATAAGGGGAAGCGGATAACGATTCTTAACCGTTATGTCATTCAGCCCTCGATAATCCACGCAGGGGCGCAGAGTACCGTCCTTCTTCTTAACAAAAAAAAACCCCGCTCCGGCGGGAGAGGAAGAAGGCACCACGGTACCGGCGTCGAGAGAAACAGACAGATAATCCTCGAGAGCCTTACGTTCGGGAGCCGACAGAGAGTATAGTCTACCCCGAGGGGGAGTGGTCCCCGGAAGGAGATCAATACAACAATCATACGACCGGTGAGGAGGAAGAGAGTTGGCTCTGGACCGACTGAAGACCGTGCGCAGATCATGATATTCCTCCGGCACTCCTGTCAAATCACCAGGTTCCTCCTGAGTAGAGGGGACAGAAGAAACAGGAGGGATAGCAGA
Organism: Salvelinus alpinus; assembly: GCF_045679555.1. Taxonomy (NCBI): domain Eukaryota; kingdom Metazoa; phylum Chordata; class Actinopteri; order Salmoniformes; family Salmonidae; genus Salvelinus; species Salvelinus alpinus. The sequence continues at coordinate 47,176,144 of NC_092112.1, forward strand.
CATTAAACACTTCACATGACAAGAAACGTTCCAGGATAGGATAGAATTACTAGACCAATTAATAGAAGGATTATGACATACTAGCCAGGGATGACCCAAAACAACAGGTGTAAAAGGTGAACGAAAAATCAAAAAGGAAATGGTCTCACTGTGGTTACCAGATACTGTGAGGGTTAAAGGTAGTGTCTCACATCTGATACTGGGGAGAAGACTACCATCTAAGGCGAACATGGGCGTGGGCTTCCCTAACTGTCTGAGAGGAATGTCATGTTTCCGAGCCCATGCTTCGTCCATAAAACAACCCTCAGCCCCTGAGTCTATCAAGGCACTGCAGGAAGCAGCCGAACCGGTCCAGCGTAGATGGACCGACAAGGTAGTACAGGATCTTGATGGAGAGACCTGAGTAGTAGCGCTCACCAGTAGCCCTCCGCTTACTGGTGAGCTCTGGCTTTTACTGGACATGACATGACAAAATGTCCAGCAGAACCGCAATAGAGGCAAAGGCGGTTGGTGATTCTCCGTTCCCTCTCCTTAGTCGAGATGCGAATACCTCCCAGCTGCATGGGCTCAGTCTCTGAGCCGGTGGGAGGAGATGGTTGAGATGCGGAGAGGGGAAACACCGTTAACGCGAGCTCTCTTCCACGAGCTCGGTGACGAAGATCTACCCGTCGTTCTATGCGGATGGCGAGTGCAATCAAAGAGTCCACGCTGGAAGGAACCTCCCGGGAGAGAATCTCATCCTTAACCTCAGCGTGGAGTCCCTCCAGAAAACGAGCGAGCAACGCCGGCCTGTTCCAGTCACTGGATGCAGCAAGAGTGCGAAACTCTATAGAGTAATCCGTTATGGATCGATCACCTTGACATAGGGAAGCCAGGGCCCTGGAAGCCTCCTTCCCAAAAACTGAACGATCAAAAACCCGTATCATCTCCTCTTTAAAGTTCTGATAAACGTTAGAACACTCAGCCCTTGCCTCCCAGATAGCTGTGCCCCACTCCCGAGCCCGACCAGTAAGGAGTGATATGACGTAAGCGATCCGAGCTCTCTCTCTTGAGTATGTGTTGGGCTGGAGAGAGAACACAATATCACACTGGATGAGAAAGGAGCGACACTCAGTGGGCTGCCCAGAGTAACATGGTGGGTTATTAACCCTAGGTTCCGGAGACTCGGAAGACCAGGAAGTAGCTGGTGGCACGAGACGAAGACTCTGAAACTGTCCTGAGAGATCGGAGACCTGAGCGGCCAGGGTCTCAACGGCATGACGAGCAGCAAACAATTCCTGCTCGTGTCTGCCGAGCATTGCTCCCTGGAACTCGACGGCAGTGTTGCGAGAATCCGTAGTCGCTGGGTCCATTCTTGGTCGGATTCTTCTGTTATGCTGATGAATGAGGACCCAAAAGCGACTTAAGAGAAACAGAGTCTTTAATCCAGTCTTAAACAAACAATGATACTCCTGGATATTATCATAGGAAAATCCAAAACAGGAAACTGAAATCCTCTCGTCAGTAGAGAGGAACGACTGGAGACGCGACCACAGACTGCAGGTCGCTTCAGGAAGGCACAGGCCGTAGCTGACATAGACACCTGCTCACACGCAGCATCTGAAGAAGGCAAAAACACGACAGGGCGGAACAAGGACAGAACAGCAAACATCAAACAAGAATCCGACAAGGACAGAAGCGGAAAACAGAGCGAGAAATAGGGACTCTAATCAGAGGGCAAAATAGGGGACAGGTGTGAAAGAGTAAATGAGGTGGTTAGGAGAATGAGAAACAGCTGGGAGCAGGAACGGAACGATAGAGAGAGAGAGCGAGAGAGGGAGAGAGGGAGGGGGAGAGAGAGGGATAGAAAGAGGGAAAGAACCTAATAAGACCAGCAGAGGGAAGCACAGGGACAAGACATGATGATCAATGACAAAACATGACACACTGCCACTCAAAAGTTTGAGGTCACTGAGAAATGTCCTTGCTTTCGAAAGAAAAGGACATTTTTGGTCCATTAAAATAACATCAAATTGATCAGAAATACAGTGTAGACATTGTTAATGTTGTAAATGACTATTGTACCTGGAAATGGCTGATTTTTTATGGAAAATCTACATAGGTGTACAGAGGCCCATTATCAGCAACCATCACTCCTGTGTTCCAATGGCACGTTGTGTTAGCTAATCTAAGTTTATAATTTGAAAAGGCTAATTGAACATTAGAAAACCCTTTTGCAATTATGTTAGCACAGCTGAAAACTGGTGTGCCAATTAAAGAAGCAATAAAACTGTCCTTCTTAAGATTAGTTGAGTATCTGGAGCATCAGCAATTGTGGGTTTGATTACAGGCTCAAAATGGCCAGAAACAAAGAACTTTCTTCTGAAACTCTTGTTCTGAGAAGTGAAGGCTATTCCATGCGAGACATTTCCAAGAAACTGAAGATCTTGTACAACGCTGTGTACTACTCCCTTCATAGAACAGCACAAACTGGTCCTAACCAGAACAGAAAGAGGAGTGGGAGGCCTCAGTGCACAACTGAGCAAGAGGACAAGTACATTAGAGTGTCTAGTTTGAGAAACAGACACCTCACAAGTCCTCAACTGGCAGCTTCATTAAATAGTACCCGCTAAACACCAGTCTCAACGTCAACAGTGAAGAGGCAACTCCGGGATGCTGGCCTTCTAGGCAGAGTTGCAAAGAAAAAGCCATATCTCAGACTGGCCAATAAAAAGAAAAGATTAAGATGGGTAAAAGAACACAGACACTGGACAGAGGAACTCTGCCTAGAAGGCCAGCATCCCGGAGTCGCCGCGTTTTGTGGGTAATATAACAGAAAACCCTTCTGGGGTAAAAACAGCATAGACCAGCATATGTTGCTGACTAGTCCTGGTTTTGTTGGTGACCAGCATTTGATGTGTTTTGGACACTTTGATGCTGGTATGCTGGTGACTAGTTTATGCATATCCCCAGCCAGATTGGAGATATCCAACAATTGGGACTATTCACACACAATCTGCATGGACCAGTATAGACCAGTGTCATGACTTTGCCCTGTTGGGTGTTCTAGTTTTAGTTTAGTTTATTAATTCGACCATTTAAAAAAACAAGCACAAATAAAACTTAAAAGCCATACATGCACATGAATAAAATGATTGAGGATAACACACAATAAAGTCTGTGTCACGATCGTCTTGAGTGGAAGAAGTGGACCAAGGCGCAGCGTGTGGAAAATACATACACACATATTTGAGAATAAAGAAAAACACGAAACAAACACTATTATAAACCTAAACAAAACAACAAACGATCGTGAAGCTATAAACGTAAGTGCACACACAAGCTACAAACGTACAACATAGACAATTACCCACAAAACCCCAATGCCTATGACTGCCTTAAATATGGCTCTCAATCAGAGACAATGAACCACAGCTGCCTCTAATTGAGAACCAATCTAGGCAGCCATAGACATACAAACACCTAGACAAGACACTGACCCATTTACCATACAAAACCCCTAGACAATACAAAAACACATACATTCCCCATGTCACACCCTGACCTAACTAAAATAATAAAGAAAACAAAGAATACTAAGGCCAGGGCGTGACAGTCTGGGACTTATTTCCATTGTGGTCCTCTTGAGACAAGATGGCTAGACAAGATCAAACACAGTATGGCAGTGAAATAATAAAACAAAAACAGAGAAGAAGAACATCTATCTCATAATTCCAGTTACATCATAGGGGTTATTCATATGGGCACAGAAGAAGACATCAAACATATTTTTAAAGCTGTCCAGAGAGGACGTTGTTTTTATAGACAGAGGCAACTCATTCCATTCTGAGGCTCCAGTATACACGAAAGTACCTTTCCCAGCATTACTCCTGAACCTGTATAAGCACACATCAGCAACACCTGATCTGGTGCTGTGATTGTGTGCATCCCTAACACGAGGAAAGTAATCACTTAGATATCTGGGCGCAGGACCATAAATACTCCTGTAAACCAAACCTAGTCTAATCTGGGACACCCTAGCCTCAACAGGCAGCCAGTTTAGTTTCTGAAAGCAGCTCCTGCCTATGTGAGTACATGGACTCACCTTCAAAACTACCCTGATCAGCTTATTCTGGGCTATCTGGAGCTTCCCCTTCATAAGTTTAGATAAGCCCCCAAACCAGGAAGTACTAGCATAGTCAAAATGGCATTGAATGAGGGCAGTAGCTAGCACTTTCATGGAGTCCTTATCAAGCAGCTTGGACTTTCTAGCCAAAAACGTAGTCCTGGCATTAACCTTCCCTAGCACCTTATTGGCCATGCTCACACCTCCCAAGCTTCCATCAAGGATACATCCCAAGTAGCTAACAGAGGTTTTAGTAGTCAGCACCTCACCCTCTAACTCCACTCTGATTTCAGACGACCTACCCAATTTAGGTCTGGATCCAAAAATAATTGCTTCAGTTTTCCCTAAGTGCAGAGATAGCTTATTATCTCCAAGCCATTTGCTAATGTTAGTAAGCTCTGTGCTAAGTATGCTCTCCAACATAGTTTTACTTTTGTGAGACACCAGAAGTGTAGAGTCATCCGCATAAAGAAAAAGACGGCAAGAACAAGCATATTTCATATCGTTAATATACAATAAAAACAGCAGAGGCCCAAGCACGCTCCCCTGTGGAACTCCACAACTCATTGGTTTTGCCTGAGACAGTGAACCATTAACCTCTACTACTTGCTCCCTTCCTGATAAATAGGACTTTACCCAGCCTAGAGGGATACTGCTTAACCCCAGTGCCTCCAGTTTGGAGATTAGGAGACAGTGGTTAACTGTATCAAAGGCCTTCTGTAGGTCAAGCAGTACCATTCCACAGTCAGTCAAGTAAAGTAGACATGAATCAGTGGAGTATGTTTTTCTAAAACCCGACTGAAAATCATACATTAGACCCTGTTTGTTAACATATTCATACATTTGCTCATGTACAATTCTCTCCAGGATCTTTGATGTTACACAGAGGATAGATACAGGCCTATAATTCCCAGGGTCAGACTTTATCCCCTTCTTATACAGAGGTATAACTTTAGCTTGTTTCATGTCCCTGGGAAAGGTGAGCGTCATAAACCCCCCTTTCCCCCCTCCCACCGGTTTATCACCTACCATAAATACAGAAACTCTCTCTCCACTCTACAGAATGGACTTTTGGAAAGCCATTTTGTTACCACAGAGAAAGACTACAGGATGGTAACATTAGAAAGTTGAACAATGAGACAATATTTCTGTAATGGAAGGCTCCGTTGGTACTTAAAGAATATGATGTCAGATCAGTCATTGTTTTGGTAGATAGGACGACAGAATTGTATCTTTGAAAGTCTACACATTCTAGTTATCAGATTTACATCAAAATGTTGCATACCTTATGTGATTAAACATGAAACTACTTGTGAGAAGATAAAATGTCATTTTAACTTCTAAATGAGAGAATTGTTCCATAATTAAACTTATGCTCAATCAGTTACCCCACCCATGGGAGCACAGACATTGGTTAGAAGGATGAAACACGCCCCTTCTCCTCCCCAGTACAAAAGCCCACTAACGATCATTAACATTTAGTTCCAGAAATGTGAGGACTACTGTCCTAAAGTTTAGAAAGGCGAATTTCAACGTGGAGGTGACGATCACCACGCTGGAATGGTGAATTTCGACTAGACCAGCCAGAATACAGCATGAGCTGGTTATGGTAACTTGGTATGAACTTTGAACTATTATTCACTAAAGAATTATTGATACATCCTAGACGTCGTGTTATCAGCTGCAGCTGTAAACGTACATGGCCTAGAAAAGGACAGAAAATCTCCTAAGAACGACAGGGTACTTCAACTTATCCGCTCTACAACACTACGACCAGAAACATTCTTCAAAGGACAATGGCGATCTCTGCTGTGCAAACCAGTCTTTCATCTTCGACCCATCTATCGAAGCGCAGCTCAGACTAAATATATATCTTGCATTTTCCTTTTCCCGAATGGGCGCTTATTAGAATGCATACAATTCTGTATTTACGGTAGCATAGCTTCTCAAGGTCCGATAGAGAACCCAATACCTTTGTCCCTCAATCTTCCCGCTCTTTCATTCAAACCAAACCCCCTTCCTTTGTGTAACCAGCCGTCATATCGGGTTAGCCCACTAGGGGCTTTTCATGACATGATTAGTAATCAATGTGTGATCTATCTTGTGTATATATATGTCAGTCTGTGTATTTATTTAGGTATTTAGTAAATAAATAATTAAGCTGATTTGTGTATTACTGATTCAACTTGTTAGCTCGGGTTCGTACAGAGTACTTACGACAATCAGAATGAGACCGATCAAGGTGACAATTAATAATTGACTGCTATTGATATAAAAGATCTTCAGATCTTTAAGAGAGTGGATTTGGGAGATAACCGCTCTATATAATGAACGCTTCCGTGGTGCCCCAGGTTATTAATGGTTTAATTGTTGCCTGGTTTAATTCAATCACGTAATCAATTAAACGTTAGGTAATCGATTTGATAAAATAGCATGTCATATAATTTAATCAGAGTTCAGAGACACGACACCAGCATGGACCAGCTTTAAATTTATGCTGGTCTATAACCAACTATAACTGTAAATAAAGCACCCTTTTCATATATGTTCATTGAAAGAGAATTTGTCTTGCCTGACAGCTCAAACATAGTCCATTGATTACCATAGAGATGGTGTTCTGATTAATCTGATTTGTCTCTTTCCTACTGTGGTTTACGAAAGTTCAATCAGGCAGGCTGATCTGAATGCTAATTTAACTTCATCCAGTAAAGATACAGTAAAGATACACTTTGTTTCCTATTATACGGACATAGATAGAATGAATACAAATGTATCATCATCAGCATAGCGTCTTATTTCTTCTCCTCAGTCCTATTAGCCACGTGTGGAATGTCACTCACCTATGTAACTTATAGCCTATAAGCACGGCACAATAATTCACATTCCCCATGCTTGCTCTCTCTTACCCATGTTCTCTCACTTGCTGTTTTCAGCAAAGGTTTCAACAACCATCCACCTCCCCACCACCACAAGCTATAATAAATTTAAGGCCCCTCATTGGAACTCCTTTCCTCCAGCCGAGTGGTTCCGATGCCAGCTGCCCAGCAAAGGGCTACCTGTCATCAGCATCTGGCTCCGAGGAGCATTCCTCGGGGACGAGGCCATACCCAAAACTATGTAATAAAATCCCATACTGCATTCTGTCTCTGTTGTTCATTAAGTTAAGCCTGTACTTGATTTAACTTAATCAATGAGATGTTCTTGCCTTTTTTGTTTGTTGACTGACGTGTTGTTTGAGGATAAAGATTGCGAGGCAGAGACAGGGCTGGCTTTTATGCCCTTGTGTCTTATAATCAACAAGATACAAACTCCAACTGCACTGTGTGAGAGAGGCTATAGCATCAATCAAATTGTTTAACTAGTCAAGTAAGTTTTATCCTTGCTACAGTCCGACTATTTTCTGATAGCGAAGGCCATTGTGCCTCTGTAATCAAATTATGCTTAGAAACATCAGCAAACCTCTTATCTTTTCTTTCATATACCGTGGGCCTACAGAGTTCTGCTAATGACGAAGCACTTACTCTACAGTATATCTTACATGGCAGGCATGTAGCTTATAATGAATTAGCCTTTGGATGTGTGTGTGCGTGTGTGTGTGTGTGTGTGTGTGTGTGTGTGTGTGTGTGTGTGTGTGTGTGTGTGTGTGTGTGTGTGTGTGTGTGTGTGTGTGTGTGTGTGTGTGTGTGTGTGTGTGTGAAGGGGGGTTGCTGGGGGTGAATCGCCTATCATCTCCTCATCTCCTATCATCTCCTCGGAGAGGTAGTTGCAGTGACTATAACAGCTTCCTCAGCAGTAATTCTGACTGACGTCGTGGTTGGTGGAACTCAACGTTTGAGAGAGGTACGCTGCACTGCGTTTGGCAAATCATTAGCAGTCAATGCAACACACACACACACACACACACACACACACACACACACACACACACACACACACACACACACACACACACACACACACACACACACACACACACACACACACACACACACACACACACACACACACACACACACACACAACAGTGGGAAAGGTGGAGACTGATCAAGGTAACATACTGTTGCAGTATATTCAAAATGACAACAACGTGTCAGTACCTTTCTATTGATAATAGCTCACAATATAGTCCAGCATACTGTTACAATAAAACATGTTCAAATCAACAATAATGGGCCAACACAATTAGGAACCTCTACAACACATAACTGCAACAGCTAAACAAAAATCCTCCAATACAACAGTATCATCGATGGATGACTGCCTCCCATTTCAGCATAGCTGACGGTGCTCACCACAACACAATGTATTCATAAGACTGTTTAAAATTCTATTCCATTCTGCGATTTTTTTTACAATGTCATTGTTGCAGAGTGCTTGACAGAAGTCCCCAAGGCTCCAAGTGTGACTGTTATTCGCTCACAATAAGTCACAGCTCTTGACTTGGTCATGCCTCCTATTGCCTTCTGCCTTCTTTTCATGCCAAAAGTTCTGTTCGGACAGGATAAAAGCATCGAGGTCCTCCTATTCATCTCTATTGACAAATGCTTTTCTTCTAAAAATTGAAGCAGTCGGAATCCATCAATTCCAAAGATGTATGACATCACAAAGCGTAATAACCCTCTAGGGATTCTAGGCTTTGTCCACTTTCCATTCGTGGCATGGGGAAGAATTCATAAACGTCAGCAAAGTAGAGCACATTTTACGTTGGACATAGAGTCACGACCCACCAACTGGTGCAACCGGCCCCTGGTTCGGGTTGGGCTAACATGGTGGTTCAGAAAGAGAAGGATTTATGACCAGTCTCTGTCTGGGCTGTGGTCTCTATGGGGAAAGACATTGCGATGAGAACAAATAATCAGTCTGTCGCTGTCAATTACCGGCTGGTCCAGTCCAGTTCAGACAGTCTCTGGAGCAGATAGAAGAGCTAAAGCAATCAGACAGAAAACAGTCATAAATCCTGTCTGTTGCAACACCACCCACACACACTCCAAACACACATTCAGGACAAACATTCAGGACACACACATGCATGAATGCATGCACAACACACGTATGTATGCATGCACAAATGCCTCCACGCATGCACACACATACACTCTATCAATGATGCCTTTGGCTCACACACAGCTCTTCACACATACTTTACACAGCCATCCTTGTCTTTTTGCCATTTGAGTTTGCCGTCTCTCTCTAATATACACATACACCCCGTCCCAAACAAATAAATACCTACTCCCCACAGACTAAGACCAGCCAGTGTAAGCCAACTGGTTCTGTTAGTCTTGGTGTTGTTATCGCCAATGGTGGCTGCAGTAGAGAGAGATAGGGGCCTGGAAGGGCAGATATCTCCCTCTCCTTCTCGCGTCCTCTCCCTATTCTTCGCTCCTCCTCTCTTCCTCACTTCCTCTCGTTCTCACTCTCTTCTGCTGACAAGAGAAACTTGGCAGTGTGCGCTTTCAACTCTAGCTATTAATGAATCTATTGATTTTGCATGTAGTTTCAGTTAGTACATTAACTTTACAGTATATAGAACATGTAAATGAAAAAATAAACAGAAACGTTGAACTGCAACATGGAGTCAATGGAATCCTTGAGCATTAAGGCAAGATTAAGGTGCCCTGTCCCTCAGTGTGAGATGGAGAATCATGTCAAGGATGGAAGACGCATTTGTTAACACTAAATCACATTTCTTCTCCTTCACTGAAACCAAAAGGAAAGGAAGGCAAGGGGCAGAGGAGAAGAAATGGAGAGGGTGCTACTCGATGAGAAAGAAAAACATGTTGAAATATGAATATATATGTGTGTGTGTGTGTGTGTGTGTGGTGAATGTGTGATCTGACAGGGGCAAGGGGTAACTATGGTATACACTATACAGTATGTGATGTTGATGATTATTACAATTACAATGATAACAATAGCGAATGATAACCATCAAATCTAATTTTAATTGACACATGCTTCATAAACAACAGGTGTAAACTAACAGTGAAATGCTTACTTAATCTTTCCAACAATGCAGAATACAATAACAAATATATAATAATAATACTTTTTTTTAATGACATTTTTGGGGACACGTTTACTGATGATCCCTGTGTCTCTTCTACAGGTGTCTTGTGCCCCCCCTTCCCCAGAGGGCCCCTTGGTACTAGAGGGTCAGGAAGGGCCAAAGGGGCCCTGGGCAGTGTGTCTGGACAGCAAGTACAGCCTGGCACAACGGATACACACCAAACACTGCCGGGTCTACTCTCTGGGGTGAGACGCACGCACGCACGCACGCACGCACGCACGCACGCACGCACGCACACACACACACACACACACACAGAGAGAGAGAGAAACACAGAGAAACAGAAACAGCCTGGCTCAATACATCACTAGGACAGCAAGCAGCCTAGTGGTTAGAGCATTAGACTAGTAACCGAAAGGTTGCTAGATCGAATCCCCGAGCGGACAAGGTAAAAATCTGTTGTTCTGCCCCTGAACAAGGCAGTTAACCCACTGTTCCCTGGTAGGCCATCATTGTAAATAAGAATTTGTTCTTAACTGACTTGCCTATTTAAAAAAAAATCATATCTCTGTGTCATGTAATCTGGATGCTATTTTGCAGAGTATAAATGTATTTGACCTTCCAGGAGAAGCTGTGCCCTTGCTGTATGCCCAGGGCTGAGCTGGGCTGGCTGGGCTTGGCAGTGGTGGTATGTAGGGTTGAAGAGATTAAGCCCCTGGATGGCCTATTCATTTGAGTGTTAAGAGACACCACAAGTGTGTTGGCAGCAGCAGGGTAGGCAGTCGGTGGACTCTGAGAAGGAGCGAAGAGGTGAGAGGGGCAGGAATAGAGGTTTAGGGATTACCCCTGTTGACAGCAGGGTCAAGGGTCAAATGAACTGGTTTTGAGAAACAGATTTCCTATTGATGACTGATAAGCACACTCATTTCTCCTCACTTTTCACAATGTTACATATAGTATTGCCCTCTCAGGTCAAAGTACGCCATAAAAGTCCCCGCACACACTTCAGCTGTCTGTATTGATCTAATGATCTGTGTGTTGGTTTTCTCTGCCACATTAGTTTGATGGACTGTTGTGATAGCAGAGCTAGATAAACAGGAGTATATCCCCATCCTCATCACTCACACCAACACTACAACACTGTGGGGGGGGAGACATCATTAAGCACCATGGTTTTTCCTGACTACCTGATCATGGAATAATACATCTATAACTAGGGCCCAGAGCTGTGTGAAAGCTGGATTGTTCCTTTGATCATAGTTGTTCACGTAACCTTTGACACGACACATATATAACTACTGGGATCTGGCATTTTGCGACACACGGTTAGAAAAAGCATGCGACAAGCGAAGCTTCGGACATCATTGATGACGTATTTCTGAAAAAGTGATGCACAGGCATTTAGACGCATGCCTCGGCTCTCTGGTATCAAACGAAACATCCCTAGAGTGAGGGTGTAACTAGGCCGTCAAAGAAATGCCTTATGATATACTGTAATGTATTGTCATAAAGAGTTTCATTTGAAAGAAAACATATTCACTTAGACACTCACCTGGTGAAGGCTACAGGACTGAAAGCTATTGAAAACAACAACCATGTCTTTTGTCGCTAACAAATACATTCATGGTAGGCAACTACAATTCACTCGAAAGGCAAAGGAAATATGCAAACCTCTAACCTCTCTGGACTAAAACAGAATTATGATAAGTGCACCATATTACATATTTGATCACAAAAAAAATACAACTTTTACATTACTTTTTACATAAAGTGCACAAACTCGGTATTCATATCCCGAAATAAATCAAATATCTCATTACAATACATTTTAATAGAAAGTTACCATGGAAAGAACAACACCTGTCTATTTGTGGAAAAATCACTCTGATTCATTATTTAGTCATATCCCAGTTTACCTATTTACTTATGGCCCTGCCTAACCTAACGACTTGTTTTCTAAATTACATGAGCAAAAAATATTCCACTTTGTTTGGAACGGCAAGCCAGTGTGGACCTGTCGCTCAGGGCAGGTGGGGCAGAGCCCTGTTTTGAGCCCCACCTGTTTTGTTGTTGTTGCCTGTTTTGCATGTTATTTTGGAATTAATACATGTCACATATCAGTTTGCAAACAATGTATAAAAAATTATTGAATAAAGCTGCATACAAACATGGTCTCTTTTGCTTTCTTGAGTGAGGCAACTCTAAAATGCAGGTGTTACAGCCTAGCTCAATGCTTTCTGTGGAGGTAGGGCGTCCAGCGGAAAATACGGAGCATAGGGGTTGCTAATGTTCTCTAGTTGCGCTGTGATTGGCTCAGTGGTCTGTCACTCATGGAGACACTACATCACCTCAAAATCTACGGGGAGAGCTTGAAAATTCTAGCCCCTTGGGTGCCGCCATAGAGTGACATTACAGCTGCCCATCCAAGAAGGCTCAAGGTCATTGGCCACAGATAAAATGACATCAAATACAATATATCTGCTGTAACTTTGATTGGACTGATCATGTCAACACCATACTTTCAAAATCTTAGCTAGCAAGCTAGCAGTCATCATCTTGAATCATGACAACAATCTACTGGCAAACCCTTTTCAATCCTTGTCATATGAAGAGAAATTATAGATAAAATGTATTGGTGCTCATCGGCCATTGGACATAAACATTACACAACAAGTTGGAAATCGCAAATTCAACAATGAGTGGTTTGAAAGGAATCAGTGGCTAACTGCTATTCAGTGGATTGGGTGTGTGGTCCAAGTCTGGGTTTAAGGGTCTCTTTTCAAAGTTTTAAAGGATAAACATTCAACATTGGCCATGCTGTCAATCCAGCATAACTTCTGGGGGAAGATGGGCGACACCTGGAGGGGTGTGGAGACAATCACAAGGACAGGTGAAACCGATCAGGTCGTGACACACACATCTACTACGTTTTCAGTGAAATACCATGAGAACATTTAGTTTAGTCACTAATACATCATGTAATTATAGACTCACCATTTAGTCATTTTAACTACCATTTATTCCAATAGCAAATACAAGATTATCACATTTCAAAAGTGTTATTTTTGAAGCGCTGAATGGAAAGAATAGTATATGGTAAATAACATTTACCAGAGTATTTGACTATAACTTCACACACAATTTTTCTTACTAATAATTTGTATCCAATGGCAGGTTATGAGCATGTTGAGAAATATGTCAGTCTTACAGTTTCTTTATACAGTACATACGTAGGACAAATCATCAGAAATCGGGTTATTGCAAAAAATGATCACCTTTTCTACATGATTTGTCAACTAACAAAGTATTGCATGTCTCTCTGCTTGAAATTCATCAGTTTACAGTGTGTCAATGAAATTCAGATAATGAGATGGAATATATTGTTATACAACCAAGGTATTTCAGCAGTGCATTGTACACTACACTACACAATTCTAAATGGTAGCACATAAAGTGACTCTTTCAACTTTGTCCTATTGAACCACACTGGCTGATGGAGATGGCCGATTTGGTTTTACCTTCCAACATAAATTGATGTCAAATTAATACATTTATGAAGTAAAAATATAGAATTTTACAGTGCTCAGCAGTTATCAAACTATATACTGTATGTTACCTTTTTTTATCGCTTTGGTGCAATTTTTACAAGTATGTGATACATTTTCACAACTCTTAGTACATAACTCAAAACAGTTCATCAAAAAGGCAGCTGTTTCAAAACTCTAAGCACATTTTCAATTGACTAAGTAAATTCAGCAAAAAAAGAAACATCCTCTCACTGTCAACTGCGTTTATTTTCAGCAAACTTAACATGTGTAAATATTTGTATGAACATAACAAGATTCAACAACTGAGACATACTGAACAAGTTCCACAGACATGTGACTAACAGAAATGGAATAATGTGTCCCTGAACAAAAGGGGGGGTCAAAATCAAAAGTAACAGTCAGTATCTGGTGTGGCCACCAGCTGCATTAAGTACTGCAGTGCATTTCCTCCTCATGGACTGCACCAGATTTGCCAGTTCTTGCTGTGAGATGTTACCCCATTCTTCCACCAAGGCACCTGCAAGTTCCCGGACATTTCTGGGGGGAATGGCCCTAGCCCTCACCCTCCGATTCAACAGGTCCCAGACTGCTCAATGGGATTGAGATCCGGGCTCTTCGCTGGTCATGGCAGAACACTGACATTACTGTCTTGCAGGAAATCACGCACAGAACGAGCAGACAACAAGCTTAGTCTGATGATGCTGTGACACACCGCCCCAGACCATGACGGACCCTCCACCTCCAAATCGATCCCGCTCCAGAGTACAGGCCTCGGTGTAACCCTCACCCCTGGTGACCGCGACTCGTCAGTGAAGAGCACTTTTGCCAGTCCTGTCTGGTCCAGCGACAGTGGGTTTGTGCCCATAGGCGACGTTGTTGCCGGTGATGTCTGGTGAGGACCTGCCTTACAACAGGCCCACAAGCCCTCAGTCCAGCCTCTCTCAGCCTATTGCGGACAGTCTGAGCACTGATTGAGAGATTGTGCGTTCCTGGTGTAACTCGGGCAGTTGTTGTTGCCATCCTGTACCTGTCTCGCAGGTGTGATGTTCGGATATACCGATCCTGTACAGGTGTCGTTACACGTGGTCTGCCACTGCGAGGACGATCAGCTGTCCATCCTGTCTCCCTGTAGCGTTGTCTTAGGCATCTCACAGTACGGACATTGCAATTTATTGCCCTGGCCACATCTGCAGTCCTCATGCCTCCTTGCAGCATGCCTAAGGCACGTTCACGCAGATGAGCCGGGACCCTGGGCATCTTTCTTTTGGTGTTTTTCAGAGTCAGTAGAAAGGCCTCTTTAGTATCCTACGTTTTCATAACTGTGACCTTAATTGCCTACCGTCTGTAAGCTGTTAGTGTCTTAACGACGTTCCACAGGTATATGTTCATTCATTGTTTATGGTTCATTGAACAAGCATGGGAAACAGTGTTTGAACCCTTTACAATGAAGATCTGTGAATTTATTTGGATTTTTACGAATTATGTTTGAAAGACAGGGTCCTGAAAAAGGGACGTTAATTTTTTTGCTGAGTTTATAACACACAAAATCACAGTCACTTTTTCACTAAACGTAATCAGTGTTTAATCAATAAATACATGTTTCACATTGCAATAAATGTTCATATACAGTGGTGTAAAGTACTTAGCTGAAAATACTTTAAAGTACTAGTTATGTTGTTTTTTGGGGTATCTTTACTTTATACTTTATTATTTAACTTTTTTTTAAACTTTAACTTCACTACATTCTTAAAGAAAATCATGTACTTTTTACTCCATACATTTTCCCTGACACCCAAAAGTATTTGTTACATTTTGAATGCTTAGCAGCACAGGAAAATGGTCCAGTTCACCTACTTATCAAGAGAACATCCCTGGTCATCCCTACTGCCTCTGATCTAGCGGACTCACTAAACACGAATGTTTAGTTTGTAAATTATGTCTGAGTGTTGTAGTGGTCTGCTGGCAATCCATACATTTGCTTAATATAAGGAATGAAAAATGATTCATACTTTTATTTTTGATACATAAGTATATTTAAAGCCAAATACTTTCAGACATTTACTCAAGTAGTATTTTACTGGTTAACTTTCACTTTTACTTAAGTTATTTTCTATTAAGGTATCTTTACTTTTACTCAAGTATGACAATTGGGTATTCTTTCCACCACTGTTCATATAAAGTACAGTAATTGCCTTTCACAATGCAATGCCCACATTCCTTTTGATATGATTCTCTTCTCTTTTGTTAAAATAAATTGTATTGTTACTTAATCCGACTGCTCTTAATTGATGATCGATTAAATGTTGAGCAAAGCTAAAGATTTGACATATAACCCTCGAAGTTGCAGAATGGGGTGAAAATGGCAGCCATATTGGTCAGGGAGAAATCCAAACCAGTCTAATTGGAATGAATGGCAGTAGTGGCATAATCCTGATTTTACTTATGCAGGAACATAAAACAAAGGCATGGGATATATCAGAAATTGAAATATTGTGAATAGAATTATTGTCAACATAAAATATTGTCAAATAATCATAAATACGGGTTTTATAAAAAAAAAATCTGTATAAATAGCCTCTAAAATATATGTGAACAGACCATGAATGTCTCAATTTTTGTTTTCTTGGAAAGCTGAGAGTGCTGTTATATGATACAATATCAGTACTTGTTGCATTTACAACTCATCTGTCCTATCATCTACTGAATTCAACCGGTGTATGGCTGTGGGTTGACTGCACTGTTTGAATAGAATGTTGGAATGTGTATGGGATAAACGGCGACGTTCTGTACATTACCTTGGAAATAACGGATGATGCAGCGGGACGAGAGTAATGTACAGAACGGAGGCGTTTGTCCCGCCTTATACCACAGTTGCTCCTCCCACATCCTCTCATGTAAAACAGCAAGCACTGTCATCTGAAGTATCATTTGACTAAAACGGTAGCGAGGCATGAGACACTGTCCTGGTAGGGCCTGCTATGATACCATTAGTGGTTGTGTTAACTGAATCATTTAGCAGAGAGGGTAACAGAGATGTCTGGAGCATTCCCTTCCTCTGTCTTCCCTTCCCTCTCTCTCATCTCACCCCTGCATCTCCCTCCTCAATGCATGGTTGTCTATGAGGGAACCAGAGTAGCTCATCCGTGAGAAATTAACTTTCAGAGATACTCCCCGAGCTGCAATTACCGTGTAGAGATACAGCAAGTCACATCACAAACACACCCAGCTACAGAGACTGAAAGAGAAAGCGAGAGAGAGAGAGGTCTGGTCTGCCTGCATAGATTTACAAACGACAAGGAGCTTTCAGTGAAAGAGGAAAAGAGTGGGAAGAGAAGAAAAGGTGGACAGAGAAAATGAGAGAGGGGGAAAAGAGAGAGAGAGAAAGAGAGAGGGGGGGTGAAACATGAGCTTTTGTCAGTCTTGAAAACAAGCAACCCACTGGGCACACACTGGTTGGAATCAACATTGTTTCCACGTCGTATCAATGAAATTACATTGCACCATCTTGGAATAGCCGTTAAATTGATGTCTGTGTGCAGTGGGAGGAAGAAATCAAACATCTTTCTGCTCATAACCTCCCATACTTTCAGCCTTACATTGAATTATTCACTGAACTGCTGAAGTGAGCAGTTATTTTCAGCTTCAGCAGCTATACAAACTATTCCCCAAAAGTCCTTATACAATATATAATTATATCTGTATCCATCCATCCATAAAATATGATTTATATACAGTGGGGAGAACTAGTATTTGATACACTGCCGATTTTGCAGGTTTTCCTACTTACAAAGCATGTAGAGGTCTGTAATTTTTATCATAGGTACACTTCAACTGTGAGAGACGGAATCTAAAACAAAAATCCAGAAAATCACATTGTATGATTTTTAAGTAATTAATTTGCATTTTATTGCATGACATAAGTATTTGATACATCAGAAAAGCAGAACTTAATATTTGGTACAGAAACCTTTGTTTGCAATTACAGAGATCATATGTTTCCTGTAGTTCTTGACCAGGTTTGCACACACTGCAGCAGGGATTTTGGCCCACTCCTCCATACAGACCTTCTCCAGATCCTTCAGGTTTCGGGGCTGTCGCTGGGCAATACGGACTTTCAGCTCCCTTCAAATATTTTCTATTGGGTTCAGGTCTGGAGACTGGCTAGGCCACTCCAGGACCTTGAGATGCTTCTTAAGGAGCCACTCCTTAGTTGCCCTGGCTGTGTGTTTCGGGTCGTTGTCATGCTGGAAGACCCAGCCACGACCCATCTTCAATGCTCTTACTGAGGGAAGGAGGTTGTTGGCCAAGATCTCGCGATACATGGCCCCATCCATCCTCCCCTCAATACGGTGCAGTCGTCCTGTCCCCTTTGCAGAAAAGCATCCCCAAAGAATGATGTTTCCACCTCCATGCTTCACGGTTGGGATGGTGTTCTTGGGGTTGTACTCATCCTTCTTCTTCCTCCAAACACGGCGAGTGGAGTTTAGACCAAAAAGCTCTATTTTTGTCTCATCAGACCACATGACCTTCTCCCATTCCTCCTCTGGATCATCCAGATGGTCATTGGCAAACTTCAGACGGGCCTGGACATGCGCTGGCTTGAGCAGGGGGACCTTGCGTGCGCTGCAGGATTTTAATCCATGACGGAGTAGTGTGTTACTAATGGTTTTCTTTGAGACTGTGGTCCCAGCTCTCTTCAGGTCATTGACCAGGTCCTGCCGTGTACATTACATTTACATTTAAGTCATTTAGCAGACGCTCTTATCCAGGGGCTGATCCCTCACATTCCTCATGATCATTGATGCCCCACGAGGTGAGATCCTGCATGGAGCCCCAGACCGACGGTGATTGACCGTCATCTTGAACTTCTTCCATTTTCTAATAATTGCGCCAACAGTTGTTGCCTTCTTACCAAGCTGCTTGCCTATTGTCCTGTAGCCCATCCCAGCCTTGTGCAGGTCTACAATTTTATCTCTGATGTCCTTACACAGCTCTCTGGTCTTGGCCATGGAGAGGTTGGAGTCTGTTTGATTGAGTGTGTGGACAGGTGTCTTTTATACAGGTAACGAGTTCAAACAGGTGCAGTTAATACAGGTAATGAGTGGAGAACAGGAGGGCTTCTTAAAGAAAAACTAACAGGTCTGTGAGAGCCAGAATTCTTACTGGTTGGTAGGTGATCAAATACTTATGTCATGCAATAAAATGCTAATTAATTACTTTAAAATCATACAATGTGATTTTCTGGATTTTTGTTTTAGATTCCGTCTCTCACAGTTGAAGTGTACCTATGATAAAAATTACAGACCTCTACATGCTTTGTAAGTAGGAAAACCTGCAAAATCGGCAGTGTATCAAATACTTGTTCTCCCCACTGTAACTTCTCTCTCCCTCTCCACCTTTTTTTTTTTTATCTCCCTCCCTCCCATAGGTTGGGTGTGGAGGATAAAACCCTGGAGCGCTCTCTGGCCAGGGTGGGCTGTGAGGTACACTGCTTTGACCCCAGCCTAAAGCAGGCCCACCTACAGGAGTCAGACATGTGGCTCCACCGTCTCTCCGTAGACTGGAGGGACCCCAACCCAGCCATCCCCGCCCAGCGACAGCACGGCAACATCAAGAAACTGGCCACCATCCTCAACGATTTTGGACACAGACAGGTCAGGGGGCACATAGAGAGGGAGAAGGTTGTAAACGTTGAGGTGTGAATGAAATTACAAATGGGCAAATGTGTCCTGAATCAAATTTAAGGAATAAGTCATGCATGGGCTTATATTGTGAGAGTATATGTACTTTACATAATACAGTGACAACTTACTCCACAAACCAACGTCCTACACAGTGCACAATATGCAGTACCTGCCTTTTATGGCATATCCATGACCAATACAAACAATACATGCAAAAGACACTATAAAAGTCACCATAAAAACAAACCAGATATCCTTATCTTCCTCAACTCGGCCGAAAAAGGCTATATGAAAATGTATATTTTCTCTCCCTATGAGCTGGAGGAATTAACTTATTTATCACATAAAGCTGCAGGTTGACTGCAGCAGCAGCTCCTCTCTACACCTCCTTATCATTCATTCCTCCAGTGTCTCCTCTTGCCCTGGAGGGCAGAAAACTCAGAGGAAGATAGAGGCCCAACTCGGCTGAGAAGTCTCCCTCCAGCAGGTGGTATTTTGTCATTGTTTCGTCCACCAAGCAAGGAGTTTTTGTATGGAGGTCAATGAAAGTGTCGAATTTTGTCAACAAAAAAATGAATGGCTTATTTGCCCACGTGAGGTTTATTTCATCTAATGGAAGTTTTGTAATGTTTAAGTTGTTGAGAAAAAACACTTTATATCAGAGTTGTCTCGAGATGGCTATGCATATTCATGGAATGAGGCTAGTAGCATAGCGTCTCTCTCCATTGAATACAGGCGTTTGACGTCAACAACCCTCCTCGAATATTCAAAAAAAGGAATACAACAATGAGATGTATCCACCAATCCAAAGACGGGATAGGCGGGAGCTAGACAGCCCGACGTGCCGCTTTGTGGACAATGACTCCCATTGTCAGGGCGGAAAGACATGTATCTTGTCAGTATATCCATAATCTTTGCTTATAGTTATGGCTTTCCTCCTTTAAATATTATCATTCAGAATATTAACTCACTGGAGTCCCCCAGAGATCTGTGTTCTGCCTTATCAGATATGGATCTGCATACAAGGTCAATGACATCCACACACAAACACACACACTGATGCACGCTTGCAAACACGCACCCACACACATGAATGCTCACTTGCACACACACACGTGGGCCTGCACGCAACAGCACATAATCGGTTTTCTATCGCTCATTTGCACTTCATGTCAATGATATCATGTCACCGTGTGGGACTGTGAGTCAATTAACCTTGTCGGGAGTGGGTGCTCTGATTCTAGTTTGTAAGCTAGGCAGGCTACTGCCTGGGAAGGTCTCCCACTCAGAAGTACGAGATGGGGAGGGGTGCGGGGTAGGTTGACCTCAGGTCTCCCCACTGGAAGCCTGAGGTAGGAGGAGTGGGGGAATCTATCAAATAGCGCATCTCTAACTTTGTACAGTACTAATGCAATTAGTAAAATCAGTCACACTACGAAATGCTACCAAATAAGGAAGCCATACAAGCTAGAATGCCTAGAAGCCACGCACGGGCGCCTAGCATTAGCGAGTCCATGCTTAGAGGCATCAGCCATTAATTCCTTTTTCTGGAGTGTGTGTGCATGTGTGTGAGAAAAGGACAGAGCCGATCCCTGTACCTGCTTTAGATGCAAAGCGACACACACGTCTCCATAATGGGCTTTTAACGTGAGTACACAGCATGCTTAAGGAACAACTGTCTGCCTTTCTTCTCCCTGCCTTTTTTCTTTCTTCCAGCTTTGTGTCAGAAGAACAGCACAGGGAACTAATGAGTCGCTTCTAAAGATCAGAATATGCATTCATTTGTGTTCTTTATCGTTGATTACACAGCTCATAAATGAATCATATGCCACTCTGGTCAGCATCAGAGCCTGTCTCCATGGGGATTAACACAACTTCAGCAGTCCTTCAGATCTCATGCAAATTGATTTGCTTTCACCTAATTAAGTGGTCAACTCCCGGGTGGCGCAGTGGTCTAGGGCACTGCATCGCAGTGCTAGCTGCGCCACCAGAGTCTCTGGGTTCGCGCCCAGGCTGGGCTGGGTTCGCGCCCAGGCTCTGTCGCAGCCGGCCGCAACCGGGAGGTCCGTGGGGCGACGCACAATTGGCATAGCGTCGTCCGGGTTAAGGAGGGTTTGGCCGGTAGGGATATCCTTGTCTCAGTATGAAAAAAAATGTAATAAAAAATGTATGCACTCTACTGTAAGTCGCTCTGGATAAGAGCGTCTGCTAAATGACTAAAATGTAAATGTAAAATGTAAGTGATAATGCCAGAGAAGCCGGTGTTTGGAGGATATGTTGGCACGGGTGTTGTTAGGCCCGAGACAAAGTCGTTCGTTCTAAATGTTCCATTGCCATACTGGCTGGCAATGTTCTAATCCCTTGCTTGCTTGCTAGCTAGCCAACTACGGCTAACTCACAGTCACGTCAAACAGTGCAGACAGAATAACAACAGTAGCTGCATTTGTTTAAGCTGTTTTCTAGTGACATTTAACAATGAGCTAATGAGGCACCATGTCGCCTGGCATAGAAAATGTCCTCTCTCGTTAGGAAACTGTTGTCCAGAGGAGCTAGCCAATAACACAGCTAACAAAATAACTTATAACAAACTAACTGCACTTCGTTTCGTTTGACCTTTTTTCAATTTACATTTCTTTGTACAGTTGAAGTCGGAAGTTTACAAACACCTTAGCCAAATACATTTAAACTCAGTTTTTCCACAATTCATGACATTTAAACCTAGTAAGAATTCCCTGTTTTAGGTCAGTTAGGATGACCACTTTATTTTAAGAATGTGAAATGTCAGAATAATAGTAGAGAGAATTATTTATTTCAGCTTTTATTTCTTTCATCACAATCCCAGTGGGTCAGAAGTTTACATACAATCAATTAGTATTTGGTAGCATTGCCTTTAAATTGTTTAACTTGGGTCAAACTTTTCACGTAGCCTTCCACAAGCTTCCCACAATAAGTTGGGTGAATTTTATCCCATTCCTCCTGACAGAGCTGGTGTAACTGAGTCAGGTTTGTAGGCCTCCTTGCTTGCACACGCTTTTTCAGTTCTGCCCACAAATGTTCTATAGGATTGAGGTCAGGGCTTTGTGATGGCCGCTCCAATACCTTGACTTTGTGGTCCTTAAGCCATTTTGCCACAACTTTGGAAGTATGCTTGGGGTCATTGTCCATTTGGAAGACCAGATGTCTTGAGATGTTGCTTCAATATATCCATATCATTTTTCCTCCTCATGATGCCATCTATTTTGTGAAGTGCACCAGTCCCTCCTGCAGCAAAGCACCCCCACAACATGATGCTGCCAGCCCCGTGCTTCACGGTTGAGATGGTGTTCTTCGGCTTGCAAGCCTCCCTCTTTTTCCTCCAAACATAATGGTCATTATGGCCAAATAGTTATATTTTTGTTTAATAAGACCAGATGACACTTCTCCAGAAAGTACGATCTTTGTCCCCATGTGCAGTTGCAACCTGTAGTCTGGCTTTTTTATGGCGGTTTTGGAGCAGTGGCTTCTTCCTTGCTGAGCAAACTTTCAGGTTATGTCGATATAGGACTCGTTTTACTGTGGATATAGATACCTGTTTCCTCCAGCATCTTCACAAGGTCCTTCTGGGATTGATTTGCACGTTTTGCACCAAAGTACGTTCATCTCTAGGAGACAGAACGTGTCTCCTTCCTGAGCGGTATGATGGCTGCGTGGTCCCATGGTGTTTATACTTGCGTACTATTGACTCAAATGATGTCAATTAGGCTATCAGAAGCTTCTAAAGCCATGACATCATTTTCTAGAATTTTCCAAGCTGTTTAAAGGCACAGTCAACTTAGTGTATGTAAACTTCTGACCCACTGGAATTGTGATACAGTGAATTATAAGTGAAATAATCTGTCTGTAAACAATTGTTGGAAAAATTACTTGTGTCATGCACAAAGTAGATGTCCTAACCGACTTGCCAAAACTATAGTTTGTTAACAAGAAATTTGTGGAGTGGTTGAAAAACGAGTTTTAATGACTCCAACCTAAGTGTATGTAAACTTCCGACTTCAACTGTATATATCCATTAAAATGATGCCAGCTGATTCATGATTTAGCCTGGCTGAGAAACGCTGCCTGCCTCTCTCTCTCGTCCCGACTCCCGACCCCTACGCGTTCATTACTATGGGACAGTTGGAGATCGAATTTGAATATTGAAACAATGTTGCAAATGTCGCAGAGACAGACATTAAGGTTTATACAAATCTCCGCTGTTGAAAACGAAATGTTTGTCTAAAAGAAATGTGAGATAATGCTTTTTATAGTGGAGATCAAGTTTATAATTTCCCTGCCTGGGCTGATGAGACAGTGGATTGCGGTGTCAGATGGAACAGAGTAAATAGGCATTTTAACGCCAGATTTAGAAGGTGGTAACTTGTGGAATAGACCCCGGCTAGAATGCGCTTTTAACCAATCAGCATTCAGGATTAGACCCACCCGTTGTATAATAGTCAATAGAACAACAAACAGAGACGCTGTGACAACCAGGTCACTTCCTAATGTCTCACATCCACACTGTCACTAAAGGGACACAGCCGGCAACATGGCTTCCATTGTATCTCCTCCACAGTGCAGGCCTTTCCTCACCCTGGTTAGAGTTAGCTAAAATGCAGTTGTTGGGGACCAGTTGTGGGGACCAGTTGTGGACCAGTTAGTTGTGACCAGCGGTGGGGAACAATTGGGGACCAGTTGGGACCAGTAAGTCCAGGGAGGTTTGGAAACAGAATAGTTCCTGTACCAGTTACTGAGGGACGCTCAGAGCGGCTGAACAGTACCTCTCTCTCTCCTGATCCCATTGATGTTTAATTATACGTCTGCTCGTTAAGATAGTCTCTGGAGAGGCCTGTTTCAGACGTTTCTCCCCGCACCTCACATCCACTAATTAAAGAACACAAAATACTTTATCTCTTTTTGATACAATCCAAAAAATCATGCAGGCCAAACTTGTTATCTTGTGTTAGTCACCCCAATGGCTTTAAACCATTCTACCAACAAATATTTGTATCCCTAATCGGAAAGCAGCTTTATGGACAGACATTTTGATCAACAATTACTCATCGTCATGGAGACATAATGTCCCCCTGGCTGGGGGTGAACACAAACTGTGAATGCTGATGTTTAATGACTGAGGGGCTTTCATTTCAGTGGAAGGCCGACTCAACTTGAATATTCTCTGCAGTTAGGGAAATAGCTTCAGCACTTAAGGTCCGGACTGAGTGTGTGGCCCAAAGGTAAAAGGCACCACCATACCTCAAGCTCAGGGTAGGTGATAGACATCTTTTTTAGTTGTTTCTATACTGTTCTGCCACTCCAGAACAATATCTCCTGACGAGAGAATAGGAGAAAGCAATTGTTTACATAGCTTCTAGCCTTGCTTGTCAGGCTTTATAGCAATGCTATAGACCTATAGTGTTAAAGACACACAGGTAGGAACAAGACAAGGCGACTGATGACCTTGGGAGAAGGCAAACTCGGGCAGAGCCTCTTTGAAGGACTAAATAACAGCTCCTTCCATCTCACACTCCCATCGGCACCACTGAACCTCCCTCCCCTCAGTAGACCACAATTTAGGCCAAATCACCAAGCACACACACCCTCCCCAAATCCATCAGTTATTGCCCTTCTTCCAATCCTCCCTGTGAAAGTAGTTTCTGTGTCACGTTCTGACCTTAGTTCCTTTTTTTAAGTTTGGTCAGGGCGTGAGTTGGGGTGGGCATTCTGTTGTTTTTCTATGTTTTGTTCTATGGTTATATTTCTATGTGTTTGGAATAGTATGGTTCCCAATCAGAGGCAGGTGTCAGTCGTTGTCTCTGATTGGGAGCCATATTTAGGTAGCCTGTTTTTCATTGTGTTTTGTGGGTGGTTGTTTCCTGTGTCTGTGTTTGCACAATATGGGACTGTTTTGATTTTCTTTGTTCTTTCACTTTGTTATTTTGTATTTTTGTAGTGTTCAGTTTTACATATTAAAATGGACACTTACCACGCTGCAAATTGGTCCGATATCTCTTACTCCTTGTCAGAAGAAGAGGAAAGTCGTTACAGAACCACCCACCAACCAAGGACCAAGCAGCGTGGTATCGGGCAGCAGAAATCTCTGGACTCATGGACATGGGAGGAGATTCTGGACGGCGAGGGACCCTGGGCACAAGCTGGGGAATATTGCCGCCCCAAGGCAGAGCTGGAGGCAGCGAAAGCTGAGCGGCGGTGGTATGAGGAGGCAGCGCGGCTGGGACGAGAGGCAGCCCCAAAAATGTATTGGCGGAGGCACACGGGGAGATTTGCAAAGTCATGTAGAAGACCTGAGCCAACTCCCTGTGCTTACCGTGCAGAGAGAGTGACCGGGCAGGCACCGTGTTACGCTGTGAAGAGCCCGGTGTCCCCAGTGCGCATACGTAGCCCGGTGCGCTACATTGCAGCTCCTCGTATCGGCCGGGCTAGAGTTGGCATCGAGCCAGGAGTAATGAAGCCGGCTCAGCGCATCTGGTCTCCAGTGCGTCTCCTCGGTCCGTGTTATATGGCACCAGCCCTATGCACTGTGTCTCCCGTGGGTCTGCACAGCCCAGTGCGTCCTGTGCCTGCGACCCGCAAGTGACGGGCTAAAATCAACATCCAGCCAGGACGGGTTGTTCAGGCCCTTAGTTCGAGACCTGCAGTGCGCCTCCACGGACCGGTCTATCCTGTGCCTCCTCCAAGGACCAGGCCTCCAGTAGATCTCTCCAGCCTGGTGAGTACTGTGCCTGTTCTAAGAACCAAGTCTCCTGTGTGTCCCTCCAGTCCAGACGCTCCAGACTCCCTCCAGTCCTGAGCCGCTCGTCTGTCCTGAGCCGCCCGTCTGTCATGAGCCGCCCGTCTGTCCTGAGCCGCCCGTCTGTCCTGAGCCGCCCGACTGTCCTGAGCCGCCCGTATGTCCTGAGCCGCCCGAGCCGCCCGTCTGTCCTGAGCCGCCCGTCTGTCCTGAGCCGCCCGTCTGTCCTGAGCCGCCCGTCTGTCCTGAACCGCCCGAGCCGCCCGTCTGTCCTGAGCCGCCCGTCTGTCCTGAGCCGCCCGTCTGTCCTGAGCTGCCCCTCAGGAGCTGCCAGAGTCGCCCTCCTGTCCGGAGCTGCCCCTCAGTCCAGTGGTGCCCTTTACTAGGGTCTCACAGAAGTGGGCCGAGACTATGGTGGGGTCCTCGTCCCGCTCCAGCCGCCCGCCACTGCGGTAAATGCCCACCCAGCCCCTCCCCTATAGGTTCAGGTTTTGCGGCCGGAGTCCGCACCTTTGGGGGGTGGGGGTACTATCACGTTCTGACCTTAGTTCCTTTTTTTATGTCTTTATTTTAGTTTGGTCAGGGCGTGAGTTGGGGTGGGCATTCTGTTGTTTTTCTATGTTTTGTTCTATGGTTATATTTCTATGTGTTTGGCCTAGTATGGTTCCCAGTCAGAGGCAGGTGTCAGTCGTTGTCTCTGATTGGGAGTCATATTTAGGTAGCCTGTTTTTCATTGTGTTTTGTGGGTGGTTGTTTCCTGTGTCTGTGTTTGCACCATACGGGACTGTTTCGATTTTCGTTTGTTCTTTCACTTTGTTATTTTGTATTTTTGTAGTGTTCAGTTTTACATATTAAAATGGACACTTACAACGCTGCAAATTGGTCCGATATCTCTTACTCGTCGTCGTCGTCAGAAGAGGAAAGTCGTTACATTCTGTCCGCATATCTCTATTCCTCTCTCACTCAGACACACGCACACTCCTCCCAGCTCCAGGCGCGGGATGTTTAGTGCCTCTAATTCTGCACAGCGGAGCAGTCGGAGAACTCTTCAGAGCTCTGCCACCATATGGAGATGTTCATGCAAAACGGGCATCTTCCCAGGGCTTGCAACTTCCCATATACAGGGGAAGCGAAGAGCAGATGTACTGCTGGCGGAGTGGGTTTAGAGTGGGTTTAGGATATGTGTGTGTGAAGTCCTTCGGTTTCGCCTGGTATGCCAGTTGATGGTACAACAGGGAGAAGACAGCTGTCAAATAGAATGCAGTTATTGGAAGTAGGGCTAGTCAGTAGTACACACCCTGAGAAAAGCATCTCTTGTGTAGAACCATTATGGGATTTGTAACACCTTCATATGGCCCTTTTTCCTTGTTGGGATCGACGAAATGTCCTCAAATGTTCCTTGTTTTACTATCCTTGTGAGGTCTTCTTTCCCTACAAGGATAGTAAAACCAAAAAAACACACACACCATGTCGCAAGGAGGGGGGGAGGGGCGTGGGTCATAACATCTCTGTTGGTTAGGGCAGTTCTCATTGTATGAAGTATCTGTTCAGTTAAGAAATAGTTATTTGCCTTGGGGAAGGATGGTATCCCATTGGGAGACCCAGAGACAGAGTGAGCAATATGTCAGAGAGCCATCCAGGTTCAGTTGTTCAATTGACTGTAGCCCTTAGAATAAGTGTTTTTCTGTCGAGACAGGTCCGACACTCATCACTTACACTGTAACATTAGTGTGCTGAAAGATAGATCAGAGAGATATGATTGGTGTGTGGAGAGTGTGGGTCAACTATTTGACAAATATATCACTGGCAGCATTGCAAGTTGCCAATGTCGATGTCACCAATGCCATGTTGGCAATCGGCCAATGAGGGGGTAGTAAAGTACACGGGGGGAAGGAGAGAATGAATTGGTTAAATAAAATTTCAAAAGCAAAGAGATGAAAGCGCTTTCACTAATAGGGCTTTTAAAAAGTATGGGTCAAGGAGTCAACCTGACATCAAAAACATTCCAAAACATTTAAATGGCAGCCCAATGCCTAATAGATGTGCATTGAAAGTAGTCTATGCATATGATTATATCTTGAGGCCATTGTTAAAATGAATACATTTACATTTAAGTCATTTAGCAGACGCTCTTATCCAGAGCGACTTACAAATTGGTGCATTCACCTTATGACATCCAGTGGAACGGCCACTTTACACATTTTCCTCCCCATCTCATCTTATACCACAGAAATCCCCCCACACCCCCTCATATTCTCCTCGTCCTCAACTCAGACAGATACAGTACATTTCTTTTTCAACCTCTCAATCTTTGCACCAACTTCCCCTCGCCTCCATCGAGAGTACTTTTCCACTCTCTCCATGTTATCTCTACCTACTGACTGCTAGATATCATGATTGACTTTTTCTCTCTGGGATCTCAATTGCAACCCTCCTCGTGTACTCTCTTCTCGTCTCCTTATCAAAACCTGTGGAACATCCAGGTGCACACTATGTTTGTCTATGGTTAGATGAACTAAGATGAAGATCAGATCAAATTTGATGACCAATTTATGCAGAAATCTAGGTAATTCCAAAGGGTTCACATACTTTTTCTTGCCACTGTATATAAACCCTGTATTGCTGATGCTACAGTATGTAATGGCCATTGAAAGGCTTTGAAGTCACCGGTCGGCTATATTGGCACTCCCCAGTAGGAGCAGTCCTCCATAGACGGGTTGGTTATTTACCAGCAAAACCTACGCATGCACAACTATGGGACAAAACAGAAGGGGTTGCCTTCGATTGTTGAGAACATGTCAAATATATTTAGTCTCCAAATGTTTATCGAAAATATAAATACATTAGCACAATGAGCACTTGTTGTCTATCAAATACATTGTTACAGTTGTTGGTTAGCTAGTGAATTTTTGCCATATAGACATGACACGAGTCAAAATACCTCAACAAGACATATCATTAACAAGATACGAGCTGAAACAAGCCACCTACGACTCCCCACATGACAGCTTCTTGTCATTATTGCTAGCTATCTGACGTTCATAATCATAACGCCACACGGCCTTCTGACCAGTGGTGTAAAGTACTGAAGTAAAAATACTACGTCGTTTTTTGGGGGGTATCTGTAGTTTACTTTACTATTTATATTATATTTACTATTTATATTTTGGACAACTTTTACTATTATTTCATTACATTCCTAAAGAAAATAATGTACTTTTCCATCAATACATTTTCCCTGACACCCAAAAATACCCGTTACATTTTGAATGCTTAGCAGGACAGGAAAATGGTCCAATTCACACACTTATCAACATCCCATGTCACCTCTACTGACTCTGATCTGGCAAACTCAGTAATCACAAATGCTTCATTTGTAAATGATGTTGGAGTGTGCCCCTGGCTAAGAAAAACTAAACAAAAAAAACACATTGTGCCATCTGGTTTATAGGGAATTTTAAATTATTCATATTTTTACTTTTAATTCTGAAATACATTTTAGCTATTACATTTACTTTTGATAAGTATATTTAAAACCAAATACTTTTAGACTTTTATTCGATTAGTATTTTACTGGGTGACTAACTTTTACTTGAGTCATTTTCAATTAGGGTATCTTTACGTTTACTCAGGTATGACTATTGGGTACTTTTTCCACCAATGCGCACGCATAATTTTCGTGACGTTGTCAGCCAACCCATCTTTAGATGCACTATTGTAAAGTGGCCGTTCCACTGGATGTCATAAGGTGAATGCACCAATTTGTAAGTCGCTCTGGATAAGAGCGTCTGCTAAATGACTTAAATGTAAATGTATAGATGGTCCGTGTGTTGTTGTGAGTCTGGATGGCCAGCTAACTAGCAACAATGCCAATAAACTGCTATGTGGGGAATCGTAAGTGGCTCCTTTCAGCTCGTTTTATCTTATGCTTTTTACCATGTCTTATTTTGAGGTGTTTTGACTGATGTTACGTATATGCTAATATGGCTAAAACTAGTTAGCTAGCTAACCAACAACTGTATCAATGTATTTGAGAAACGACAAGTGTTGATTTGTGAAAATGTATTTATGCTTTCAATAAACATTGGCGACGAAATATAGTTTACATGTCAACAATCTAATGCAACCCTGTCTGTTTTGCCCCATATTTGGGCACAAGTTGGTTTTGTTGCTAAACAACCAACCTGTCTACAGGAATGAATGGAATTCTACAGTATTTCACTTTAAATGTTTCAAGGACAAAGTTACATGCATTAAAGTAATTTTGTTGTAGTGGGGACAGTAACATTATTAATATGTTTAGCTCACATTATATCATTTAAAAGTATGCAATAAGGTGTCTGTAATATAAGAAATGTGGCAAAAACAAATCAATTCCTATAACTTCCAAAACATTTTTACAATGGTGGGGTAGTGCCAAGATGGAGGTAGAGTGGCTTCAAAACACAGCCCCCCCCAGTCATCTAGTGTAAATAAATCATTGACACAAGGAGTATGCAATTCAAATCTTCCCTCTTTCTCCCGCTCTCTGTTCCAGGTGGATGTTCTGAAGGTAGACATGGAGAGTGCGGAGTGGAAGATTCTGGAGAACCTGGTTCTAGAAGGGGTTCTGAGCTCAGTGGGTCAGTTACTACTAGAAGTCCACCTCCACTGGGCAGGGTTTGAGGTGGATGGGGACGACCCATCCGTGGTGCGCTATTGGTTCAGCCTGCTGAAGGAGCTGGAGCGAGCTCACTTCCGCCTCTTCCGTTACCACAACGACCCAGCCAAACCCCGCCTTTTCCTGCACAGGAACTTTCTGAACGCCAGCAGTGCCTATACACTGGGCTGGGTCAACAATGAGTGGAGGCCTTGAGAGCACTGACTGACTGACGGACAGACCTCTGGCCAATGAGAAGGGGAGACTGTGAAATGTAGTCCAGCTACGATGGGAAACGAAGGAGTCGTAAATCCCGTGGGATGTTTGCCTTTGGATATTTACAGCGAGCTCCAAAAGTATTGGGACAGTGACAATTTTGTTGCTGTTTTGGCTCTTTACTCCAGCAATTTTGATTTGAAATGATACAATGACTATGAGCTTAAAGTGCAGACTGTAAGCTTTAATTTGAGGTGTAATTCACTTATGTGTATTGAAGTAGTAAAAGTTACAGGTATAGAGGTATGATATTTGTGCTTCTGTAACTTTCTCACTCATCATTAGTCACGATTCATTCAGGACTATCCATAATCATGGTGGCATCCACATTAATATAGAAGTGTTAGGAAACATTTTATATTCTTATTTACAATAAAAGTACTTCAAAATGACAATATATTATTTACCATGAATTTCTATTGGGTATAAAATAATCTTAAACACAACCAAAACAAACAGCAATTGCATCCAACAAGTTTGTAAAGTCTCAAGCTTGATGTAACCATTGCATGCTAGGAATGTGGTGCCAATAACTAAACTTTAAATATATTGATTTGATTTTTTAATCTATTTTTTTTCTCCCCAATTGGTAGTTACAGTCTTGTCCCATCGCTGCAACTCCCGTACGGACTCCCGTGCATCTCACAACCCCGCCATGCTGCACTGCTTCTTGAGACAATGCTCGCTCAACCCGGAAGCCAGCCGCACAAATGTGTCGGAGGAAACAATGTACACCTGGCGACCATGTCAGCAAGCATTGCACCTGGCCCGCCACAGGAGTCGCTAGGCCAACCTGGCCGGCCAAACAGTCCCCTAACCCGGACGATGCTGGGCAAATTGTGCGCCGCCTCATGGGTCTCCTGGTTGCGGCCGGCTGCGATACTGCCTGGGATCAAACCAGGATCTGTAGTGACGCAGTGCCTTAGACCACCGCGTAACTCGGGAGGCCCTCAAATACCAAACTTTTGTAATAAACATATAAGTGGACTTGTCCCAATACTTTTGGTCCGCTAAAATGGAGGGACTATAATACAAAAGGTGCTGTGATTTTTAAACGGCTCACACGTGATATGGATGAAAATACCCTCAAATGTATGTCAGTCCCAATACTTTTACGGAGGTTTAAGTAAAGTTTTGTGAGATCTATTCTCCTCCTATCAAGCTCCTATCATTTCAACGATGTTGAATCACCACTCCCTGTTCCCTTCCCTGATATGACCTCAGACATGGTGAGGTAATTGCCTCTTGTGGCCTTGAGGTCTGTCCATCGGTCAGAGCTGCTTCAAAGTGGCTGTGTTCTGTCTGGCTGGAGGTCATGGCCTTATCTGGGCTTGGACCTGAGCCAAACCATCCTGAACAGAGACCGAGACATGCACTCTCTCCTGGAGAATTATTCTCAAAGGCACGGGCATTGAATAGTGAGGTAGGGAGGTAAGACCACAGCCCAAACTATACTGAACAAAAATATAAACGTGACATGCAACACATATTTTTACTGTGTTACAGAAGTAAATCAGTCAATTGAAATAAATAAATTAGGCCCTAATATATGGATTTCACATGACTGGGCATAGGACCACCCACTTGGGAGCCAGGCCCAGCCAATCAGAATGAGTTTTTCCCCACAAAAGGGCATTATTACAGACAGAAATACTCCTCAGCAGATTCCTCAGGTGAAGCCGGATGTGGAGGTCATGGGCTGGCGTTGCCACACTAGATCTGCGGTTATGAGGCCGGTTGGACATACTGCCAAAATTTCTAAAACGACATTGGAGGCTTATGGTCGTGAAATTAACATTGAACTCTCTGCCAACAGCTCGGGAGGACATTCCTGCAGTCTGCATGCCAATTGCTCCCTCAAAACTTGAGACATCTGTGGCAATGTGCTGTGTGACAAACCTGCCATTTTAGAGTGGGCTTTTACTGTCCCCAGCACAAGGTACACCTGTGTAATGATCATGCTCTTTAATCAGCTTCTTTATATGCCACACCTGCCAGGTGGATGGATTATCTAGGCAAAGGAGAAATGCTCACTAACAGGGATGTAAACTAATTTGTGCACAACATTTGAGAGAAATAAGCTTTTAGTGCATATGGGAAATTTATGCTCTCTTTTATTTCAGCTCAAGGATAGTGTGTTTATATTTTTGTTCAGTACAATAGCCTCAAATTGTCCTCAGGATCTTCCGCAGAAAAGGGTAAATGGAGCTGGGGGCATTGCTGTCAGACAGGCCGAGCACGCCTCATTTAGCTCAGATTAGCGTCTGTAGGAGGCAGGGTAGGAGACTATGCTGCCTGAAGAGAGACATACTGTCTTCCCAGAGACTGACGCTGCCTGGGTTACAACAGACTGGCACTGTATCTAGGTTACAGGTGGAGGGAACTCAAGAATGTGAAGAATCACCTCACTCACAAGTCTTATGTCAGTCAATACACATGACACGATACATTACACTGAGTGTTTGAAAAGACTACAAGGTATGTCAACTTGTAGCGAGACTGGAGTTTGACCAAGCAAATATTGAATCTGGATTATTCTAAAGGCAATCCCAAAGATGATGAAATCTGTGCATGTATTTTACCTGTACTGCAGCTTTAAAATGAGCAGTTTGAGGGAATAGTACGGAGTCGCTCCCTCCTTAGAATTGAAATAATAGAACATTTCGATCCAGACGCCACAATGACTCCTGCTCTTTTCCCAATCACTCTCTGCAGCTGTACAACTACTTTGTCAACAAATATTACAAAATGGTAGACAAGGTTCAGGCTGACATATTCCAAATGAAAACATTCTGAAAAATGAATACCCCTTATCTTTTGATGTGGTTATAAAGACACGAGGAAATCGCAACTTGGCTACACTTGTCTTTTCGGGGAGGGGTTTGTGTGGATTTAATGGTGAGAAGGGAACTGTTACTAAAGAGAGAGAATCCTAATAAACTTTATGGAAAATCTGACCTTCAAAGCCAAATGACAGAAGTATGAAAACTTGACCATGGACAAGTAATTTCTTGACAGGCAAAATGTTCATCTCATTTCAAAAAGAGACAGCCATACATTGAGAATACATTTTTTTTTAAATAACGAAAAATATATTTTCCAGGATTGTGTGGATGATACTGATATCACTAAAAAAGGATGTAAACCCTCCAAATACAACTAATACACTGTGGGTGAGTATGTGTGAATCATTATCTCTGTATGCACAGTAAAAGTTAACATATATTTAAACTCAGTTTTCACAATTCCTGACATTTAATCCAAGTAAAAATGCCCTGTTTTAGGTCAGTTAGGATCACCACATTATTTTAAGAATGTGAAATGTCAGAATAATAGTAGAGAGAATTATTTATTTCAGCTTTTATTTCTTTCATCACATTCAAAGTGGGTCAGAAATGTACATGCACTCAGTATTTGCTAGCATTGCCTTAATTCTTTAACTTGGGTCAAACATTTTGGGTAGCCTTCCCTCAAGCTTCCCACAATAAGTTGGGTGAATTTTGGCCCATTCCTCCTGACAGAGCTGGTGTAACTAAATCAGGTTTGTGGACCTCTTTGCTCGCACACACTTTTTCAGTTTTGCTCACAAATGTTCGATAGGATTGAGGTCAGGGCTTTGTGATGGCCACTCCAATACCTTGACTTTGTTGTCCTTAAGCCATTTTGCCACAACTTTGGAAGTATGCTTGGGGTCATTGTCCATTTGGAAGACCCATCTGCGACCAAGCTTTAACTTCCTGACTGATGTCTTGAGATGTTGCTTCAATATGTCCACATGATTTTCCTCCCTCATGAGGCCATCTATTTTGGGAAGTGCACCAGTCCCTCCTGCAGCAAAGCACCCCCACAACATGATGCTGCCACCCCCGTGCTTCACGGTTGGGATGGTGTTCTTCGGCTTGCAAGCCTCCCCCCTTTTCCTCCAAACATCATTATGGCCAAACAGTTCTATTTTTGCTTCATCAGACCAGAGGACATTTCTCCAAAAAGTACAATCTTTGTCCCCATGTGCAGTTGCAAACCGTAGTCTGGCTTTTTTATGGCGGTTTTGGAGCAGTGGCTTCGTCCTTGCTGAGCGACCTTTCAGGTTATGTCGATATAGATACTTTTGTACGCGATTCCTCCTGCATCTTCACAAGGGCCTTTGCTGCTGTTCTGGGATTGATTTGCACTTTTCGCACCAAAGTACGTTCATCTCTAGGAGACAGAACGAGTCTCCTTCCTGAGCTGTATGACGGCTACGTGGTCCCATGGTGTTATACTTGCGTACTATTGTTTGTACAGGTGAACGTGGTACCTTCAGGCGTTTGGAAATTGCTCCCAAGGATGAACCAGACTTGTGGAGGTCTACAATTTTTATTTTGAGGTCTTGGTTGATTTCTTTTGATTTTCCCATGATGTCAAGCAAAGGCACTGAGTTTGAAGGTAGGCCATAAAATACATCCACAGGTGCACCTCCAATTGACTCAAATGATGTCAATTATCCTATCAGAAGCTTCTAAAGCCATGACACTTTCTGGAATTTTTCAAGTTGACTGTGCTTTTAAACTTCTGACCCACTGGAATTGTGATACAGTGAATTATAAGTGAAATAATCTGCCTGTAAACAATTGTTGGAAAAATGACTTGTGTCATGCACAAAGTAGATGTCTTAACTGACTAGCCAAAACTATAGTTTGTTAACAAGAAATTTGTGGAGTGGTTGAAAAACAAGTTTTAATGACTCCAACCTAAGTCTATGTAAACTTCCAACTTCAAATGTATACAGCTCTTTATCAACATCACCAGTTCAAAGTTCAATCCACCGGTGTCCCCTCTTCAGATGGGGTAGAAATATACACTGAGTTAAAACAGGACTGGATACCAGCCCTATGACTGCCATTAAATTATGGAAAATACATGACAGAAAGACCACCACCTCTCCCCATAAAGAGAGGGAGTCCATCTGCACCCCCCACCCCCATGTTTCTAGTCCCAGAGTTTGATCTGTCCGTCCCAGCCACAGGTGATGACCTTGGAGGTCTCATGAGGATGCCACAGGGCGCTGATGCACACCTTGTCGTGGGCCTTGATCCGGTGATACAGCTTGGTGGTCTTCCAGTCCCAGATATTCAGCTTCCCATCCGCATCGCCAGACACCACATAGCTACAAGAGAGAGAGGGATGAGGAGCGAGAAAGGGAGAGAAGGGAGGAGAGAAAGAGGTTAGCCTCCCTGCTAAAAATGTATCCTGTTGCATTTCACCTAAGAGGTTGTGTGAATTTGGGTTTCTGCGCGAAGGGGGTACTTGCTGTTTCCATGGTTACTAAGAGAAGTGAAGGTACCTGCTGATAAGGGTGAGCGATGGGGCACGGGGAAGGGTGGGGGCAACACGGCGAGGGTGAGGGGGTTCTTAATTGGGGTTTGTGCTAAAATGAGGTAGGTGGCCTGGTTAGCTCTCTCCTGGAGGGGTGTATATTCGGCACTAAGTACAGGATATGCTCAGAAACACTCAATGACTGAAGGACTCGTTATAGAGGGAAGTAGAGGTGAGTGTATGGATCTGTCTGTTTCTGGATAAACACAATATTACCTGCTTGGGGCATGCTTCTCTCTCTCTATCTCTTCCTGAAGTTTGTAACATTCCACCCTTCAAAACCCTTTGCTAACAAAAATACATGGGTTGATTCAAAGGTACATAAAAAAAAAAAAAAAATGGAAATAAAAATGCTCTATTTGAAAACATGCTCGTACCATTGCTGTGTTACCTATCCCACTTAGACAAACACCAGGTGAACCGATAGATGGAAGCTTCGCTTCTAGTCCGTAGGAAACTGTGCAGTATTTATGTAATTTTTTAGAAATGTATTATTTATTACATTGTTAGCCCAGAAAACCTTAAGTGTTATTACATACAACCAGGAAGAATTATTGGATATCAGAGACTTCAACGACCAGGAATATGACTTTACCAAAGCGGATCCTTTGTTTGCACCTCGCACGGCATTTGAAATGATTCCAGAGGCCGAAACAATGCCGCCGTTGGACAGGGTGCCGGAGCGGTCTTCTAGTGAGGCTTCTGATGCGCGCACACCACTCACCGCTCCCGAGTATATTACTCACTAATTTCCAGTCCTTGGTTAACATAGTCGACAAAATCTGGGCAAGAGTTGCTCTCCAAAAGACATATCCGGGATTGTAACATACTCTGTTTCACGGAAACATGGTTAGCTGGGGACAAGCTGTGGGAGTCCATACAGCCAATGGGATTTTCAGTGTATTGCGCCGATAGGAATAAACATCTCTCCGGTAAGAAGGGCGGGGTGTATGTTTCATGATTAACAACTAATGGTGTAATTGTAACAACATACAGGAACTCATGTCCTTTTGTTCACCTGACCTAGAATTCCTCACAATCAAATGCCAACCGCATTCTTCCCCAAGAGAACTCTCCTCGGTTATCTTCACAGCCGTGTATATCCCCCCGCAAGCGGATACCAAGACGACCATCAAGGAACTTCACTGGACTTCATGCAAACTGGAAACCATATATCCTGAGGCTGCATTTATTGTAGCTGGGGATTTTACCAAAGCTAAATTTGAGAACAAAGCTACCTAAATTCTATAGAGCATATTGATTGCTGTACACGAGTGAGTAACACGCTCAACAATTGCTACTCTAACTTCAGTGATGCATACATGGACCTCCCCTGCCCTCCTTTTGGCTAATCTGACTAGGACTCCATTTTGTTGCTCCCCTCCTATAGGCAGAAACTAAAAACAGGAAGGGCCGTGCTTAGGTCTATCCAACACTGTTCTGACCAATCGGATTCCACGCTTCAAGATTGCTTTGATCACGTAGACTGGGATATGTTCCGGGTAGCCTCAGATAATAACATTGTCATATATGCTGATTCGGTGAGCGAGTTTATAAGGAAGTGTATAGGAGATTTTGTACCCACTGACTATTAAAACTTTCCCTAACCAGAAACCATGGATTGATGGCAGCATTCTTGCAGAACTGAAAGCACGTACCACCATATTTAACCATGGCAAGGCGACCGAATACAAACAGCGCAGTTATTTCTTTCGTAAGGCAATCAAACAAGCAAAGCGTCAGTATTTAGACGAAGTGGAGTCGCAATTCAATGGCTCAGACACAAGACATATGTGGCAGGGTCTACAGACAATCACGGAATACAAAAAGAAAACCAGCCCCGTCGCGGATATTGACATCTTGCTCCCACAAATTAAACAACTTCTTTGCGCGCTTTGAGGACAATACAGTGCCACCGACACGGGCCGTTAACTTCTTTGGGATAGGGGGCAGCATTTTCACTTTTGGATGAATAGCGTGCCCAGAGTATCTGCCTCCTACTCAGTCCCATATGCTAATATATGCATATTATTATTAGTATTGGATAGAAAACACTCTGAAGTTTCTAAAACTGTTTGAATGATGTCTGAGTATAACAGAACTCATATGGCAGGCAAAAGTGGGAAATCTGAGGTTTGTAGTTTTTGAACTCAGCCCCTATCGAATACACAGTGGGATATGGGTTATTTTGCACTTCTAAGGCTTCCACTAGATGTCAACCGTCTTTAGAACGTTGTTTCAGGCTTCTCCTGTGAAGGGGGGCCGGATGAGAGCTGTTTGACTAAGGAGTCTGGCCGCAGCCTCGTTCTCAGTCACGCGCATTTCACGAGAGGTAGCTCTCTTTCCATTGCTTTTCTACAGACAATGGAATTCTCCGGTTGGAATATTATTGAACATTTATGATAAAAACATCCTAAAGATTGATTCTATACTTAGTTTGACAAGTTTCTACGACCTGTAATACAACTTTTAGTCCGACTGGACCTGAACACGCGTTTGGATTTGTTTACCAAACGCCCTAACAAAAGAAGCTATTTGGACATAATTGATGGACTTTATGGATCAAAGAAAACATTTATTGTCGAACTGGGATTCCTCGGAGTGCATTCTGATGAAGATCATCAAAGTGAATATTTATAATGCTATTTCTGACTAATGTTGACGGCGCAACATGGCGGATATTTCTTTAGGCTGTTTTGGGCTCTGAGCGCTGCCGATTATGCTTTTCCCACTCCAGCCAGCTGGTCCGAGCATACTCTGAGGACGCGGCTAGGGATGCCGTCTGGGCCAGCAGCCCTGCGAGGGTTTTACTCCCGTCGGCCACGGAGAAGGAGAGCCCACGGTCTTTGTTAACCTGTCTAGGACTGTTCCGTGACATTTCACATTCTTAAAATAAAGTGGTGATCCTAACTGACCTAAGACTGGGAATATTTAATAGGATTAAATGTCAGGAATTGTGAAAAACTGAGTTTAACTTCTTGTCAATAGGGGGGCGCTGTTTTCACTTTGGAAAAAATCGTGCCCAATTTAAACGGCCTCGTACTCTATTCTAGATCATACAATATGCATATTATTATTACTTATTGGATAGAAAACACTCACGTTTCTAAAACTGTTTGAATTATATCTGTGAGTAAAACAGAACTCATTTTGCAGCAAACTTCCAGACAGGAAGTGAAAAACCTGAAAACGAGGCTCTGTTTCAGGGCCTGCCTATTCAATTGCCTAATATTTATCGATATGCATGCACTTCATACGCCTTCCACTAGATGTCAACAGGCAGTGGAAGGTGGAATGGGGTGTCTAGCTTGATCTGAGGTCGAACAAGAGCTTTTGGAGTGGCAGGTCAGGAATTTCCTTTCTCTACCTAGGCGCGCGAAGCACCCCCATATTGTCTTCTGATAAGCGTTCGGTATACACGGCTAATATCTCCGGCTCTTATTTTATTTGATACATGTGATAATAACCTCGTAAAGTATGTTTTTTCAACCGAGTTCTATCAGTTTATTCAACGTTTATTGGGACTTTGAGTTTTCCGTTCTTTGCGTCGAGAGAAACGGGGAACGTCATCCACATTGGCTAGCATTGTGGCACGAATTCGACAGGAGAAAAGGACATTCTAAAACCAAACAACGATTTATTCTCGACCTAGGACTCCTTGTACAAGATTCTGATGGAAGCTCAACAAAAGTAAGAACAATTTATGATGTTATTTCGTATTTCTGTGGAAAATGTTATTCCTATTCTCTGCCGTTTTGGCGGGCGCTGTCTCGCAATAACGCAAGCTGTTTGTTATGGTAAAGTTATTTTAAAAAATCTAACACGGCGGTTGCATTAAGAACCAGTGTATCTTTCATTTGCCATACAACAAGTATTTTTATGTAAAGTTTATGATGAGTTCTTTGGTCAGATTAGGTGAGTGTCCAAAATAGCTCCGGACATTCTGGTGAATCAATGCTACATATTCACAATGTATAACCACGGGTTGCAGCTCTAAATATGCATTTTCGAACAAAACATAAGTGTATTGTATAACCTGATGTTATAAGACTGTCATCTGATGAAGTTGGTCAAGGTTAGTGATTAATTTTATATCTTTTGCTGGTTTTTGCGAATGCTATCTATGCGGTGAATAAATGCGGTTGTGTGTTTGGCTATTGTGGTAAGCTAATATAATACTATATTGTGTTTTCGCTGTAAAACACCTTTTTTTTTTTTTTTTTTTTTTTTTTAAATCAGAAATATTGGCTGGATTCACAAGATGTTTATCTTTCATTTGCTGTACACCATGTATTTTTCATAAATGTTTTATGATGAGTATTTAGGTATTTCACATTGCTCTCTGTAATTATTCTGGCTGCTTTGGTGATATTTTTGATGGTAGCTGCAATGTAAAACTATGATTTATACCTCAAATATGCACATTTTCGAACAAAACATAAGTGTATTGTATAACCTGATGTTATAAGACTGTCATCTGATGAAGTTGTTTCTCGGTTAGTGACTAATTATAATTATTTCTATATTTGGTCGGTTTTGCTACCTATGCGGTAGAAACATGTTGAAAATATGCGGTTGAGTCTTTGGCTATTGTGGTTAGCTAATAGAAATAAATTGTGTTTTCGCTGTAAAACATTTTAAAAATCGGAAATGATGGCTGAATTCACAAGTTGTTTATCTTTCATTTGCTGTATTGGACTTGTGATTTCATGATATTTATATGCTATTATTTACTTGTGGCGCTATGCTAGGCTATGCTAGTCAGCTTTTACTGATGAGGATGCTCCCGGATCCGGGATGGGTGTTAAGTAAAGGTTAAATGTATTTGGCTAAGGTGTATGTAAACTTCCGACTTCAACTGTATGTAAGAATGCTGTTCATTGACTACAGCTCAGCATTGAACACCACAGTACCCTCCAAACTCATCATTAAGCTTGAGACCCTGGGTCCTGGACTTCCTGACGGGCCACCCCCAGGTGGTGAAGGTAGGAAACAACATCTCCACTCCACTGATCCTCAATACTGGGGACCCACAAGGGTGCGTTCTCAGCCCCCTTCTGTACTCCCTGTTCACCCATGACTGCGTGGTCATGCACGCCTCCAACTCAATCATCAAGTTTGCAGACGACAACAGTGTATTACCAACAACAACGAGACAGTCTACAGGGAGGAGGTGAGGGCCCACGGAGTGTGGTGTCAGGAAAATACACTCCCACTCAATGTCAGCAAAACAAAAGATGATCGTGGACTTCAGAAAACAGCAAAGAAAGCAGCCCCCTATCCACATCAACGCGACAGCAGCAGTGGAGAATTTCAAAAGTTAAGTTCCTCTGTGTTCATATCACTGACAATCTGAAATGGTCCACGCACACAGTGTGGTGAAGAAGGCGCAAGTGCCTCTTCAACCTCAGGAGGCTGAATAAAATGTGGCCTGCCAACGAAAAACCTCACTAACTTTTACAGGTGCACAATTGAGAGCATTCGGTCAGGCTGTATCACCGCCTGGTATGGCAACTGCACCGCCCACAACCGCAAGGCTCTCCAGAAGGTGTTGAGTCTGCCTAACGCATCACCGGGGGCAAACTACCTGCCCTCCAGGACACCTACAACACCCGATGTCACAGGAAGGCAAAAAATATCATCAAGGACAATAACCACCCGAGCCACTGCCTGTTCCCCCCCGCTTCCATCTAGAAGACGAGGTCAGTACAGGTGCATCAGAGCTGGGACAGAGATTGAAAAACAGCTTCTCTCTCAAGGCCATCAGATTGTTAAACAGCCACCACTAGCACAGAGAGGCAGCTGCCTACCTACAGACGTGATATCATTGGCCACTTTAATAAATGGAACACTAGTCACTTTAATAATGCCACTTAAAGAATGTTTACATATCTCACATTACTAATCTCATATGTATATAATGTATACTGTATTCTTCACAGTATCTGTCACTGCTCATCCATATATTTTATACTTATATATTCTCATCCCATTCCTTTACTAGATTGTGTGTGTATTAGGTTTTGTTGTGGAATTGTTAGATATTACCTGTTGGATACTGATGCACTGTCAGATCTAGAAGCATAAGCATTTCGCTACACTCGCAATAACATCTGCTAACCATGTGTATGTGACCAAAAACATTTTTAATTGATTTCCGCGGCGATGTCACTGAACATCAGAACCCTGAAGCCCTGGGTCATATTCATTAGAAAACAGGGAGGGACTACCTGAATTTGTCCAATAAGAAACTTTTGTTTCGTTGCAAAACGTTTTGCTACTGTTTGCAATGGTGTCCTCTAATGAATGGGACTCTGCGTGTCTTACCTCATGTCTGGGGAGAAGTCCACCTGGCAGGCGTAGCCAGCCACCATGTGGCCCTTGAAGATCTTCTTCTTGTTCAGACGGAAACGGTTCTGGGCTCCAAAGATCAGGATTTGGTTGTCCATGGACTGGCAGGCCAGCCACTTACCTACGAGGGGAGAAAATACAATATCATTTTGAAAAACGGTTTGATTTAGAGTTATTCAGAGTGCAGTTTTAGTTTGAGCTTGCTGATGTTAGGGGTTGAGCCCAGGTCAGGACTTCTCCAATGGGCCTGTGCATTTCAAAACAACATATTTCTGGTCAACCTTTTTCAGAGTGTGAAAAGCAGCTAATGCATTTGAGGAGCTCAGTTTTGTTTGGAATGGGATACAACTGTAGAAACAAGCCAGGTTGGTTGAGTCGAAAAAGCCAGGTTGGTTGAGCTCAAGAAAATGTTACTTTTTATGGTCTGTATGAGTGGACCACCACAGAAGACTGCACTGGCAGCTCTTCTCCCTAACCACTTGAAAAATA
The DNA here is from genome assembly GCF_045679555.1 of Salvelinus alpinus. Taxonomy (NCBI): domain Eukaryota; kingdom Metazoa; phylum Chordata; class Actinopteri; order Salmoniformes; family Salmonidae; genus Salvelinus; species Salvelinus alpinus. The sequence continues at coordinate 47,219,367 of NC_092112.1, forward strand.
TGAGCCTTCCTTGTGGAAAATATGAAGACTTTTGATGAGCGAATGCCCACTTGGGTTACATCCCAAATGACATCCTATTCACTATATAGTGCACTACTTTGGTCCCTATTCAAAAATAGTGCACTATATAGTGAATAGGTCACCATTTGGGACACACATTTTATGTCAACCTCACAGACGTTCAGTTAGCTAGCAACCCTCCCCGTCTCTCTCCTTCTCAGACACTGGGACTCAGTAACAGCAATGCTGGTTGGGCAGCCGTGCCAAAGCATTTCACGAATCACTGCACTACTTGAAAAGAAACATGATGGAAATTCCTAGTGTGTGTGTGTGTGTGTGAGTTCCACTGCGTGCGTGTCCTGCCTTTCTGAGCGCCTCCCTACCAAACCCACATAAAAAGGACGCCATTATCCCAAAATGTGGATGAGAAACGGATGAACACAACTGGGCCAATTTCACCCGACTGCTCCGACCTCGGCTCTCTTTTGTTAAAGTGGAGAGAAAACAACAACGATAAGAGGAAGAAAGGCTCCGTACGCAGTCCCAGCTAGGGCTGCTGCCTGGCTGCCATTTAGGAGTGGAGCTGTGGGGGACAGAGTGGAGTGGTCTGCTCTCCCAGTGAGAGTTCATCCATTATTTAGACTAAAGAGAAACAATCCATGTCAGGACAAATATGAACAGCTCAGAGAAAGATATGGGGGACGAGAGGATGGGGGAGAGGGGTAGGAAGGGGGGGGGGGGGGGGCAAATAAAAAGCTAAGTGCCAGAATATGTACACCAATCTCTCTCTCTGTCTGTGTGTGTCTGTCACCACTCACCATTGGGTGAGTGTTACAGCAGGCATTGAGTGCATACTGGGCTCTGCGATGTACTTGAAGTCCACAGGAATGTCCCTGTAAAACATAACAAATCAGTTAGAGTACAGTCAAGTACGGTCCAAAGGTCAACCATGACATTACTGGCATGAGTATTGATAACTAGCAGCAATGCTCTCAGGTTTGGAAACATTCACAAAGTCATGCAATGCAGCTTGAGCTGTTTCTAAGCAGGACATGATTCTAGCAGACATCCAAAATAGAACGACAGTACAGCTAGGATCCAGACAGTGCTGGCATTACAGATATGTAAATAGTATGCATTTCCAAGCCATGTTTGGAAATGTCTGGATGTTTGGGGCGGCAGGAGGCCTAGTGGTTAAACCGTTGGGCCAGTAACCAAAAGGTTGCTGGATCGAATCCCCGAGCTGTCAAGGTAAAAATCTGTCATTCTGCCCCTGAACATGGAAGTTAACCCACTGTTCCCCGGTAGGCCGTCATTGAAAATAAGAATTTGCTCTTAACTGATTTGCCTAGTTAAATAAAGGTTAAGTGAAAAAAACAATACTAAAATAAAAGTTTGCTTACATCCAATTAAATCTACACTTCCCCCTCTGTCCTCGTGCTCTCCCTTTCTCAACCCTCCACTCTCAGAATTTTAGAGTCAAATGGAGGTATGTTGTTCTTGGGTCTGCCCAGCATCATCCAACTCGCTGGTCATGTCCCACCTGGCTGCGTGACAGACACCAACCCCAGTGGCAGCCTGCAGATTGTCCATGACTGTTCCTAACGTCGTGTGTGCGTGCGTGTTGACTTGATCCTCCCCTCCCCTCCCTCAGTAGTCTCGAAAGCCCGACCCTAGGAAGCAACAGTGACTAGGGTCTGATTTCAATGACAGACTCTTTGGCAACTTCAATACGGGAAGAAAAAAAAGAAGGTTGGATTTGGTCGGGTTCGAGACTGCTCACTCAGTGGGAGGCTGTCTATTTGGACTGAGGCCATCTCTGTCTCGCTCCCTCTTCCATCCCTCCCCCTCTCTCAGACAACAAACAGCTGGAGTGGTTTAGAGTAGCAGTGCTGCACAGTTCTATCCTATAAACACCAGCTAGGCCTATCTCCACCCGACAAACCAGGAACAGAAGGAAAAGGACTGCCATTTTCAAACCAGGGGGAACTACAGAAAAATAACGGCCTATGATCCCGAATACAACACCTTATCAACATAACATGCACATGCAGTCAGTCGTAGGATTAAACAAGATAAAATGTAGAGCGTGTGCACACACACGCAACCCAAAACGGCCCCCTGAGCGAGTGCTGGCTGACGTCAACAGCGGAGAAGTCAGGCCAAACTCAAGTCTCTGAACACAAGCAAAACATGTGAAATCTCCTCTGAGCTCCAAAAATAACCCTGCTCTCAATGTGTCTGCGTGGCTGGGAAAGAGACGGATAGAGCTGGGAGAGAAAAAGAACAAGGATAGGAATAACACCACCAGAGTTTGTAGTGGACTGCTGCTATTTCCTCCCGGGTTTGTGTTGTTAATAAAGCCCATAAACCGTCAGGTGAAGTTGTGTTCCTGAAGACCCTAACTTGCCCCAGTCAGTCCTAATCCACATTAACAGCTTCACTCAGAGCAGGACTGCTGATCTATGATCAGGTCCCCTTGTCCATGTAATCAAATTCATTGTGATTTACAAGACAAAACTGATCCTAAAAATCAGCACTCCTCTGTAACACTTGGATCAAAAGGGCCCCTGGTTTATATCTTACCCTCTACAGTGTCTAATGTAATTGATCCATAGGGGGTGCAGAGCCGGTAGCCACTGGGGGATGGTTGGCAGTAACTCTCTGTGTGTGTGTGTAATTGATGTGTTTATAATAAGAACTTGATGCCCCTTGCTGGCATAGTGTAGTACACTGTATTGATTCTAAATCGTGCCCAGCCCATCTCTACATCCGCAACAAATATATCTCAACTACTGACAGCCAGCCTCCGAGAGAGCTCTTCACTCTGTGGGTGTGTTGTCCACAAAAGGAGCCAAGGTGGTGGTAGAGTTTGTGATATGCCTGTGTGTGAACAAGGACTCATTCCTGTCTCATTCCAAATCCCCATATTTCCCAAATTCACACAACGTACCACCTCTATCTCCATGTCAGTGATGTTGACTCCATGTTTATTTCTGCCTAATTCAGCTGAGCTGGGGAGAGGGGGAGTCCAGAGCCAGCCAGGTGGTATCCAGGGGAGACAGAGTGGGGGCAGTAAAGCCTTTCATTGGCACAGGTTCTTCTCTCCACCATAATAAACACCTCTCGCACCCCCACTACACTCCCATAGCCCCTGAGAGGACCCTGAATGAGTCTGCAATCCACTCAAATACTCAACACTCAAAGCCAAAAGACTGTGCATGTTTCACACTCTACCCTAACAAGCACATTCTATTGTGAAAGATAACAAGTGCAAGTGCAATGTCTCCAATTAACTGTCAAAACTACAGCAGAGACCAAAACGGTGGATGTGCACTCAAGCCCTTCGCTCACATAGGCTGCGTTTACACAGGCAGCACAACTGATCTTTTGCCCAATTATTGTCAAAAGTATCCAACCTGGTTTGTCAAAAGACCAATTAGTGGAAAAAGATCAGAATTGGGCTGTCCAAGAGTGCATATCACTCCCTTCTCACCAACCAAACCAACTCCCTCCACTACTAAACCCACACCTGGCACCCTCTTCCTACCAGTCAATCCTACAGCTTAAAACACACACACCAACCGGATATTGCAGAAAGAAACACAACTGATTGAAAAAGAGGTATTTAGTAGAATCTGTGTTCCCTCTAAGAATCCTTGTGAAATGCCCATCCTTCGTCACCGGGTCTTAAATATTTATCATCTTAGCGGTAAACAGACCAGCGGTTGTTTATCACCATGGGAACCAAGCTAATTTGCAAGTCGTTCTCGGCGAGCTTGGTGATTGGCGGTTGAGTGGAAAGACAGAACATGAATGTGTCAACAAGGTGTCAAACATACGGCCTGCGGGCTGGATACGGCTCGCGAGGGGGTCCAATCTGGCCCACAGTTGGTAAAAAAAAAAAAAAATTAAAAGGGAAATGAACTATATATACTTTAAAATGACTAAAACCAAATGAAACTGTGTAGAAATAATAATGGACTTATATTTATACATTGACTGTCTAGCTCGGTAATTATCACTGTGAACCACAGGTGGCTGCGGAGGGGAGAACGGCTCATAATGGACGGGACGTTGCAAATGGAATGGCATCAAACATATGGAGATACCATTCCAAAAATGCCGCTCGTCATTACCACGAGCCCTAATTAAGATGCCACCAACTTCCTGTGCTGTGCAGTCAATGGACCTACATTCATACATTTTCTTGACTGTCCAGCTCGCTAATAATGACTACAGTCAGGGAGCATCAGACATTTAAAAAATGGACAGAGGACTATTGTTTTTTTTTTTGTTTTTTTTGTTTAAATTGGACGCCATGGAAATAACACATTTTAAGTACGGCCCTTTGGACATCGTTGAAGACCGAATGCCGACCCGGGGCAAAATGTGTTTGACACCCCTGGTGTCAAACCTTTTGTATTTTTCTATAAAAATCTAAAACACGTCACGAGCAAATAAGTAAACATGAGAGCGGAACAGGAGCAGTTATGCAAGACCCTGACATTACAAGCTAGGCACGTCGCTAGAAGAGGGGACTTCAACAGTAGTGAACTTCCCATGACCTGCCACCCATAGCAGCACCCTAACCCAATTCAACCCAACACATTCCTCCTCCACTTTCACTTGCACTTTATGACTTGTGAAACACTCTTTGGCAATGAGTTCAGTTTGCAGAGAGGCATCTAGAACACCGGCAGGACAAGCTGTTGGCGCCAATGTACAAGCAAGCTATATTATGCAAATGAGGTATAATACCAAGAGTGATGCTACTCATCAACATAACGGTGCCGATTCAGACCGTCAGCCAAAACACAAGCTTGAAAGCTATGGTAGGGTCGGTGCAGACAAGAAGCTCAGCAGTCTCTTGTTTGTCACTTACCACTCCCACACGCGGAGGGACTTGTCGTCAGACGTGCTGACGAAACGGCGGTTCTCATCCACAAATGTGATGGTGTTGACCGCTCCCAGGTGACGGTCATACTCCTGAACCACCTCTCCTGTCCTCGCGTCCCACTGGGAGAGGGGGGGAAGCACAGGATGGAGAGAAGAGATCAATTAATAGATATTGAAAACAGGTTAAACACACCGGTAATGTGAACGATAAATTACACAACACTCCTGTCATAGACAAACACTGGAACACACACACCAATATTACAGTTTAATAAGGTGACAAAATTATTCAAAAATAGAGAGGGAGAGAGATTGTCTGTTTAAAGAGTTAATTGCTTTTCCAGCGAGGGGACTCTGCCTAGTAGGTTGTTGTCTTTCACAGATCTCTCGCTCGCTCTCTCGTATTGCCACCAGCCTCTAGGTAGCGTGTGTGTCATGACAGTACCTGAACAATCTTCTTATCTGACATGCCAGCCACAAACAGATTCTGCTTGTCCTCGTCTGGGTTGAACTTGACGCAGTATGGCACCTTTCTGTTGGTGAAGCGGGAGATGCACTGGCCTGTGGAAGGACAGTTTACTACACATTTGAGAAGAACCCACACAGATTGTCTGCAACACACATTGTCATCATTATAGTGCAGAAACACCCAGACATAACTTCCCGGTGGCATTATGGCAATTCAATCAGATTTGTCAAAACCAACATCCTCAATACAATTGATGAATTCTCATTAGAAATGTGCCATTTTCAATTAATCAACACAAGTTGACAGAATGTACATTAAATGTCCCCTAACCATACAGCCCGCTGACTCGTACACAAGGCGCTATGACAAGTCAGTGGTTCTACAGAACAACAAGAGGCAGATGAGTCTCTCTACTGCCCTCTACTGGGAGAGCAGAGACTCTCCCTGATCCCACTGGTAGTACCCAGATCTACACAACATACTTCTATCTGAATGTTCAACCATGCTGGCCACCTTCAGCAGGGCATAACATTATGAAACATTCTCATAGAATTGTGCTAAACAGAACTGACGTGCTTCTCGGAATGTCAAGTAATCGTGAAAGCTCTATTTGTGCCATTTCTATCATTGCCACGACTGTTCTGTTCAATGACAGCCCCCAGACACGGTGGAACGTTTGTGGCAATTCTAACATGGTCACCACGACTGAACCGACCCGTCTCGGTGTCCCAGAGTTTGAGGTAGCGGTCGTAGGCTGCACTCATGTACTGAGACCCAGTGTTGTTGAAGCAGATATCCCGCACTGCTTTACTGTGGCCTGGAGGGAGAGACACAGAAACACACACATTTTATATGCACATATTCCTCCTGCTCTGTTATTCTGTCAAAGCCCCTGATCAGACTGCCTTTCAAATCACATTCATTGGTGGAATATAAAATCACAGACAGAGGGAAAAAAGGTAAGAAAGAGATTGAAAGCCAAAGTGGAACTGATGGTCAGAGAGAAGAGGTGGGTGGGGAGAGCGCATCAAGGAAGAAAAACAAGCTTAAGCACAAAGGGGACATGGAGTGAGAAGCTCTCTACTATACCCCACTTTCTCTCAACTCATCCCCCTGGTCTCCACTCCTTCCTACGTCTATCCCTCCTTCTCACTCTCTCCCTCCCCTCTGTTTAGAGTTGAAGTCGGAAGTTTACATACGCCTTAGCCAAATACATTTAAACTCAGTTTTTCACAATTCCTGACTTTTAATCCTATTAAGAATTCCCCGTCTTAGGTCAGTTTGGATCACCACTTTATTTTAAGAATGTGAAATGTCAGAATAATAGTAGAGAGAATGATTTCATATTTTATTTCTTTCATAACATTCCCAGTGGGTCAGAAGTTTACATACACTCAATTAGTATTTGTCAGCATTGCCTTTAAATTGTTTAACTTGAGCTAACATTTTGGGTAGCCTTCCACAAGCTTCCCACAATAAGTTGGGTGAATTTTGGCCCATTCCTCCTGCACCAGTCCCTCCTGCAGCAAAGCACCCCCACAACATGATGCTGCCACCCCCATGCTTCATGGTTGAGATGGTGTTCTTCGGCTTGCAAACATAACAATGGTCATTATGGCCAAAAAGTTCAATTTTTGTTTCATCAGACCAGAGGACATTTCTCCAAAAAGTACAATATTTGTCCCCATGTGCAGTTGCAAACCGTAGTCTGGCTTTTTTATGGCGGTTTTGGAGCAGTGGCTTCTTCCTTGCTAAGCTGCCTTTCAGGTTATGTCGATATAAGACTCCTTTTACTGTGGATATAGATATTTTTGTACCTGATTCCTCCAGCATCTTCACAAGGTCCTTTGCTGCTGTTCTGGGATTGATTTGCACTTTTGCACCATGGTGTTTATACTTGCGTACTATTGTTTGTACAGATGAACATGGCACCTTCAGGCGTTTGGAAATTGCTCCCAAGGATGAACCAGACTTGTGGAGGTCTACAATTTTTTTTCTGAGGTCTTGGCTGATTCCTTTTGATTTTCCCATGATGTCAAGCAAAGTGGCACTGAGTTTGAAGGTAGGCCTTGAAATACATCCACAGGTACACTTCCAATTAACTCAAAAAGCTTCCAATTGACTCAGAAGCTTCTAAAGCCATGACATAATTTTCTGGAATTTTCCACGCTGTTTAAAAGTTACAGTCAACTTAGTGTATGTAAACTTTCTGACCCACTAGAATTTTGATACAGTGAATTATAAGTGAAATAATCTGTCCGCAAACAATTGTTGGAAAAATGACTTGTGTCATGCACAAAGTAGATGTCCTAACCGACTACCCAAAACTTTAGTTTGTTAACAAGAAATTTGTGGAGTGGTTGAAAAACGAGTTTTAATGACTCCAACCTCGTGCACGTAAACTTCCGACTTCAACTATGTGTGTGTGTGTGTCTATAGAGTCAGGTTAAGTAACGTCTGGTCCCGCTGGTCTCTCTCCCCCCTCTCAGGCGCCCCTCTTGTTATGAAAGCCTACAACGGCAATAACAGGTTCCCGTCGAGGCTAGCCATCTGTCTGTCCACGCTCTAACCAGGCCTATCCCACATCCCATTACAGACTCCTAACCCCACAGGCACTGTACAGACCTGGCTTCTGATGTGTTGTAAGGTAGGGCAAAACACACACACACGCAAGCTAGACATCGTCACCACACACACACACGTTAGCACTTTAGTTAGCTCGCTTGCTACTCTGAAATAACCCCACTGCGCTCTCTGAAGCTCCATTGCTGAAACACACGCACTCTTCATCTCTCCATTTCTTGCCCTCTATACACCCCATCCCCCTATCTACCCAGGGCTGTTGAATTATACATGGTGTTTGAGGGAGCCGACAGGCAGAACCACAGCTGAAGGAAAACAATCTACTCTGACAGCCCAGCCTGTCCACAGGAGGGAGGGATGGGGAGTGACCTGCATGCAATTCCCAGCTCCGTGCCTCTGTCTACTCCAAACCTATCCTCAACACTCAGCGGAAAGCTTATGTTCCATTAATGTTCACTTAGCGCTCTCTCTCGAATCTACTCCACATCTTACACCCCTCCCCCCCAACAGTGTCAGCTCACATTCATGTATTAATGCTGAATTAACGGTCCGCTGCAAGAGAGTTCTGGAATAGTGGGAAACAGGGTAATGAGATGTCACTCTCCTTGACCGTGGCCCAGTGCGACGCTCTGACACACTCTTTCATCCATTATTCCCCTGATGTTCGAATCAAGTTCGCTCCGCATTGAATTAGAAACATTAATGAGATCTGCCAAGGGAGAGGAGTGTGCTTGATTGGAATCCAACTAACTTGTACTGGTGGATAGATTGTATGTTGAAGTGATGTGCTTGATTGACTAAGAATTGCATTTGGGTTTGTATACCCTTAGAGATGACAACACTTAGGCTGGTTAGTGGTTTGAGCTAAGGTCTTATTCTCTTAACCCTAGGGGCATTGTAATCCCTGTAGCAAAACACACGAAAACAGAAACACAGAGTGTGAAACAGTAAACAGAGATAGTCCACTTACCGATAAATGTCCGTATGCACCTCCTCTCGTTATACACCTCCCACAACTGAGGAGAGGGAAGAGAGAAGAAAATATTTTAAAAAGCACTGTGTGCACTTTAACTAGATTCGACCAGCATGGGCCAGTGTCTGGCAACCACTGAGGGTCTCATAAGAAATCAGCAAAGGGCTCATCTGAGACAGTAAGAGCATTAAAACCAGTAGGCCCCTGGTTCTACCAGACACACAAACAGTGAGGAGTCAGGGGCCCAGAGACCTTTTGACAGAACAGAGCCATCTTTATATCTAAATCCACAGGATAGAATGACTAATCTAAGCCATGGGAGAGAGAACGAGACAGATGGAGGAGTGAGAGAACAGAGGGGAAGAGAAGACTCTCCTTCTCCAAAAACATGTTGGTTTGCCTTAGAGAGACATCATAAAAATTAAAAATAAATATATCTGGCCAGGAAAGGGGAGATGAGGACAGGAAAAATGTAAGATCTGACTGAGTTGTTAATCACCCACAATAGTCTAAGCCCTGTCTAAACCAGGTAGGTTGGGGTTCAAATAAGCTAAATGTAATTGTTTTAAGGATCATTTTGCAATATGATTTAGAATTTTAAGACCCCTTGAAGTATAACAAAATATATTATAACATTATTTGAACCAAAAATATTTTGGCTTACTGCTATTAGGCCATACAAACGCATTGAATAACTGATTCACTACATGGAACAACAGATAGTACCCCAACATTTTTTAAAGTAAGTTTGTTCTGAAGTCTCTGTCCTATATCTGAGAGATATAAGAAAGATCAGGAAAAATGATGTATTTTATTTATACATGCATTTAACCTCATATTTTTGGCACTAAACAGTCTCCACATTTACAGTACTTCCATAAAACAATGCAGCTGGTCCCGGGGGACCATCAGACAAGTATTTTGAGGCCTGTGAGTGTCCTAGAGAAAAACCACTGACATGTACGTGTTTGTGGAAAGGTGAGTGTGTAGACCAAACTGTTAGGACGCTACAGACAGAAGTTAACAGATCGACTATACCAACATCAGACGAGTCCCAAGACGCGTGTGAGGGTCGTAGAGCAAACCGGAGACCACCATCATGTTCGTGAGAGTGTTATCCTTCCAGAGAGGGGTCATAATAGTCTATGTAGGCCAAACCGTTTGCACACCTTTCACCTTTCACATGCGACAGATTGGAACGCATCCAACGCAAAAAAACAGATATATCTAGCTTAATCTGACAGATTTTGGGTCCTCAGTGAGGACTTGATGGTGTCTGAGCGAGGCAAGAGTGTTCCTTACCTTGACCTTACAGTCCATAGAGCAGGAGAGCAGCAGGTGACCTGACACAGGAAACAGACGGATAGCACTGACCCCCTAGAGAGAGAATGAGAGAGAAAGAGGTTAACGTGTGGACATAATAGATTATTAGAATATTAATCTGCCCGTCTTTGAGCATGCAGGTGTGTATGGTATTGCTATAATTCCTCTTACATACATTTGCAGCCAAATATATTGGCACCCTTGCGCGTTCAAATAATTCCCCATTTCTTCACAAATAAAATGAAGACTGTCTTCACACCTTGTTATCGGATTTCAACATTGCAGAGGCAATTCCATTTTGTACACTTAAGTTTACAATTTTAAATGTAGAAATAAAAGTGGCATGGATAAATGAATGGGCACCCCAGAGCGAGTACTTGGTTGCATAGCCTTTGGCTAAGATAACTCCCGAAAAATGCTTCTTGTAGCCAGCAATGAGCTCGCTGGCTGCTGTTTTCAGCTCTCGCCATAGATTATGGATGGGATTCAGATCTGAACTATTCCCTGGCCACAACCTTCAACAAAGAGACGGTTTTTGGACACTGGGTTGAACATTGCACTCCCAATGGGGGATGGGGAGAGTTATTTTCTTTGAATGCTTCATCTGGTCGTTGGTAAACATAAGAAGACCCCACTGCAGAAAGAGACAAGAATGCCTGATTGAACTTCTCAAAAACCCACCAAAACAAGCCTAAATCCTGGGGGAAATGTTCTGTGGACCAATGATACAAAACTAGAGCTCTTTGGCATTACAGATCAGTGCTGTGTTTACTAGGGATGCAACGGTACACAGTATGTTGTCGAACGGTTCGGTACGCCCCAAACGGTTCAATACGCACATGTGAACCAGCGGAATTACGATATGCCTGTCATTTTCCTATAATTTCCAAAACGTGTTGATTGCGCTGTAGACTACACGCACGTTGTACATTAAGATCCACAGACGTGCAGCTTATGAACAGGCAAGGGAGGCAACTGCTTGAGGCCGTTAGGGGGCTCCTGAGGGCTGACAAACTTTACTCCACAGCAATATGTCCAAATGTAGTAACCGCAGTGACCTCAACCCCATCCCCCTTAAACAACCAATGGACGATTTGTAATGACATCTCAGTAGGAAACCTCCCTAAAAAGGGGCCCCATGAAGCGAGGGGAACCTAAAAACAAATATTCTCCCAGCCCCAACGTGACAATGGCGAGCACTAGCGAGAAGCAAATTTGAAGAGGCTCTGCCGTCTTTCAAATGTTTATTTATTTATTTTATTTCACCTTTATTTAACCAGGTAGGCACGTTGAGAACAAGTTCTCATTTACGACTGCGACCTGGCCAACATAAAGCAAAGCAGTTCGACACATATAACACAGAGTTACACATGGAATAAAACAAACATACAGTCAATAATACAGTAGAAAAATAAGTCTATATACAATGTGAGCAAATGAGGTGAGATAAGGGAGGTAAAGGCAATAAATAGGGCATGGTGGCGAAGTAAATACAATATAGCAATTAAAACACTGGAATGGTAGATTTGAGAGTAGATGAGTGTGCAAAGTAGAAATACTGGGGTGCAAAGGAGCAAAATAAATAAATAAATAAATACAGTAGGGGAAGAGGTAGTTGTTTGGGCTATTTATAGATGGGCTATGTACAGGTGCAGTGATCTGTGAGCTGCTCTGACAGCTGGTGCTTAAACCTAGTGAGGGAGATAAGTGTTTCCAGTTTCAGAGATTTCTGTAGTTCGATCCAGTCATTGGCAGCAGAGAACTGGAAGGAGAGGCGGCCAATGGAGGAATTGGCTTTGGGGGTGACATGTGAGATATACCTGCTGGAACGCGTGCTACGGGTGGGTGCAGCTATGGTGACAAGCGAGCTGAGATAAGGCAGGACTTTACCTAGCAGGGTCTTGTAGATGACCTGGAGCCAGTGGGTTTGGCGATGAGTATGAAGCGAGGGCCAGCCAACAACAGCGTACAGGTCGCAGTGGTGGGTAGTATATGGGGCTTTGGTGACAAAACAGATGGCACTGTGATAGACTGCATCCAATTTCTTGAGTAGAGTGTTGGAGGCTATTTTATAGATGACATCACCGAAGTCGAGGATCGGTAAGATGGTCAGTTTTACGAGGGTATGTTTGGCAGCATGAGTGAAGGATGCTTTATTGCGAAATAGGAGGCCAATTCTATATTTAACTTTGGATTGGAGATATTTTATGTGAGTCTGGAAGGAGAGTTTACAGTCTAACCAGACACCTAGGTATTTGACATATTCTAAGTCAGAACCGTCCAGAGTACTGATGCTGGACGGGCGGGCAGGTGCTGTGTGGGAACATTTTGGATTCAGTGTTCAATACGATGACGAGGGTAAGACCGTAAACAAAGTGCAGTCTGCAAGCATTGCTTTGCCACCCTAGGCTACTCGAGTGGAAACACTAACATGATGTGTCATTTACGTCGCCGTCACCTGGCCGTATCCCTTGCAGGTGGAGCTTGAGCAAAGAGAGTCCACTCCTTAGCGAAAACAACAATCTCTCACTGCTGCCTTCCAACAACAATTTGCGACAAACTCAGAAAAACAAAGAAATAACAAAAGCAGTGGGAGTATTCATAGCCAAAGATTTGCTGCCCTATTCATTGTTTAAAGGGTGATGTGTTTCAATTTTTTTCTTAAATAAAGATACCGAAACCATACCGTTACCGTAGCCCACAAACCGTGATACATACCGAACTGTGGGCCCACTGTACCATTGCATCCCTAGTGTGACCAATGACCAAATTAAGCATTCAATGAAAAGAACACAGGACAATCTAATATGGGAGGTTGAATAATGTGAGGTGAGAGCTCAACACTTCAGTTGGTGGAGGGCACCTCTCAAACATGAAAGAATTGCTGCTGAAGAGTGGGCCAAATTGCTAGTAGAAAGGTACAGCAAGCTGATTGATGGCTAGGAGAAGCGTTTGTCTGCAGTCATCTTGGCCAAAGTCTTTGCAATCAAGTACTAGCTCCGGGGTACCAATAATTCTGTTCATAACATTTGTCTTCATTTTCTAAACTACATTTGTAAACTTAAGTGTACAAAATGTAATTGCTTGTGCAATGTTGAAAATCCAATAAGTTGTGGAGACCAGAGGTGTCGCAATTTCAAATTATTTGATAAGAAATAGGGAATTACTCTAGAAAAGTGAAAGGATGCCAATATCTTTGGATGCAACTGAGTGACCGATGAGTGTTCCCTCACTCAACCTCTGAAAAGTAGGTTTGGGTGGTCTCAAGATTTTCATAACATTCCTTCTCATACTGGGGTATACGGTATTACTGGAAGTGCACACAAGAGGCGCCATCTCTGCTGTAACCAAGAAGCTTGATGTTGCAAGCCATCCACTTAGCAAACCAAATGCATAGCTGGAGCCCTGAGCTGGAGATAATTTATTTGGCACATCTTAGATAGATAGTGAACTTATAGTTATAACCCCCCCTCCTCCCCCCCAAGCTTCAGGGTGCCACAACCCTGTTTGCGTGCATGATAATACCCACTAACAACTTGTCTTGGATAACACTGTTCCTCTAATCATAGACAGTTCAGTGTGTGAGATTAGACTAAAGGACACTCCACACTTTACACAAACGCAGCGTTGTTTTCGACATGCTTTTGTGCTGTTACTTTTCTGGAACGGACCGTATACCGACGCTGTTTGCGTAGGGCCCAATAGCCCGCCTTATGGCTAGCAGCGCAGCATAAAGAGATGAAATCCTTCTTGAATTCTAAGGCTAGAGGCAGAAATCAGGCAAGCATGTCTTGCTGCACACTGATTTGTGCCAAGACATGTTGCTCATGGCATCTGTCAAGCAGGATATTTTACTCTAAATCACAATGGCGTTACCAGAAAATGTGTCTAAACTCGCTATTAACCATCTACCCGTCTCTCCTCTCATCCATGCATCCATCCTCTATCCCTCCATCCACAAACACACTAGCATGCTGCATTTGTATTCAACCCTCTTTACTTTTCAGTCTGCAACTGGCTCCTGTGTAAGTGAGATGGAAGCCCTGCTCATTTTAGACCCGAGTGATCCGGCCCCCTCTCTCGCTACTGCATACAGGCAGAACCAAAGGCCTGATCACATCTCCACAACACTACCTCTGTTGCACAAGCACTTTCTTTCTCTCTCGCTCACATTTCCCGTCTCTGTAAATATGACAGACGCTGTGAAGTGTGTATCACGGTACTATAATAGCTAACCCCGATGAGTGCATTTCAAAATACTCCGGTACACAGTATGCTACCCTAGCTAACACACACACCCTACCTTGGTGTGTCCAGACCAGACGTGGATCTGTTTCTTGGGCAGGTAACACTTGTCTGGGATGTCTGCAGTACGCAGGTTGATGCCCACGTCTTGGGGTACGTGGAGGTATGACCTCCCCTGGTAGTCGTACGCATCTTTGACTGGAGACACAATAGATAAACAGTAAGACATTGAGAACTTACTACATAATGGTCGACAACTCATTATCTTTTAATTTGAGTGAGTGCTGATCAGTTCAGTTATGTAAGTAGTAATGGCGGAGATGAGTGTTAGTTACCATGGAGAATGGTCTTCTCCTTCGCCGGAGCCTCTTCCTCGTTCCTTCCCTTCTTCTGCCTCTTGGCTGTGATCTCGTCCAGCTCCTTCTGTTCCTCCTACAGACCAATCAGCAGAAAACAATTGGTCAGAATCAGAGAATATCTTTCTATGAGGAAAAGCAGTTAAGTCCAAATAATCACACTGCTGCTGTATAATTACAAACATCCAAATTTTGTTTGAGCTTCACATAATATTGTTTGATTCATTGATTACCTCTGATGGTTTGGCGCCGTCCTTTTCATCCACGTATTTCGCCCAGGGCCCGAGGTAATTGTCAATGTCATTTGCTTCACCTCCTTGCACCTTTTTCCTCTTGTCAGTCTTCTTTGGGCCAACCTCAAACACAGTCAATCCTACGAGAGGAGAAACAAGAGAAACTGTCATTTTGTTCTCTTTCTTTCACTGACTGTTACAGAAAGCAATGACTACACTATACATTTCAACGGCTTTCCATTGCGTTTAAAAACATCCTCTTTACCGGCTAGCAATATGCACGATGTACAAGTGACGCGTCAATTTTACTTCCGTATTCCTTGTTTGTGGCTAAGAATGAGAACATGAAAACACGGCTATTTAAGATAAAACTGTATATTAAATTGCATACTTGTTTCCAAGTGCTGTGTTTCAACGTATTTGACGGCTAAGAAGAAGCAAGAAGCCGAAAATCTACACACGAACGGCAAATCTTATGACAGCTTGGCGGGATATCATTTTTTTTCGGGAGGGATAGCATTTTTCAAAAGTACTGGCTGGCAATGTTCAGTAAAAACAAATGTGTGTAAAATAATATACAACATCAAACAGCCTATTAACAGGTTCTTACCGTCCTGTAAGTCCTCAGCTCAAGCAGGCACGCTCCGACATGCTACCAACGCAGCAGGGGATGTGGTCCAAATCTTTCCTAACTCCCGTTGATGTCTTACTGTGTCAAATATTTTGATAACAGACATCGGGTATGACTGAATCAATACACGAAAACAAATATGAATATGATATATGTTAAATAACCACGTTTTCATGAATTTTATGATATATTCCTGAAGCCCATTCAAGAGAGTCGGGACATGACGCCGGAAGTATGACGTAGGATGATGTCACTTACACAGGGTATCCACCACAAGCAAAACGAGCAGGAAATTACCTTTCTTTTTCTCTGCCTCGTCCACTGCACCGATGTAGCTATTGGAGGAGTTTTGGCTTGTATCCACAGACGGATCCAGAGCATAGCCTGAAAGCAACGGCGATTAACAAGTGAAAAAAATAACTAAGATGCTACATTCCTCTAAAACTTTAGATTCAAGGTGAAAGGAAGGCTGACCACTTCACAGCTAAACATTCTATCATAGACAATGACTGGGGTGTGAATAAGGTATATTTACCAAAGGTGGAGAAGGTCCTCCTCTGCTGTTCAAACATAAAGTTGTTGACGTGAGCAGGCTCTGCATAGCCAGACAGCATATTCCTGGGTGCAGCCATCTGTTGACTTTTATATGGGTTGACAGGACCCAACTAGAAGGGGTGCAACGTGAATATGCTAATGATGAGCATCTTAGGTAGGTAGTCAGAATGAAGTAAGGCAGTTTACTTGACTAAAATGTTTTAACGTTAATTTTACCTCTGGTGCAAACATGGTTTCATATGTGGGGTTGTAGGTGACCTCTTTGAGAGAGGGGTCCAGATGTACGCCAGTCTCCACAGCCTCCTGTTGGAGTGAAGAAACATGACAGGTTTTATACTGCTAACCATTCTGATCAATCATCAAACTATGAAGACACTTAAGTTAAAGGGGCTTGAAGTTAGCTGTCCAAACATCTATCCTGTGTTGCGTTCAGTTCATTAAACGTTGTTACCTTGGGTGACGACAAAAACCGTCACGTTCAGTACAAAACGTTTGTACTGAACAACAAGTTTCCCACAAACGTTGTGTATCATTCTTAAGCATTCTTTGAATTGAGATGCGTTCGCTTCCGTTTGACGGAGTGTTGGCTGATCAGTATGGGTGACACTTGAAATCGCAAACTCGTGCAGGCCAAAGTATCGCCCTATAGGCCACCATAATCACAACGTTTTTCAAGTGATCGTTAACAGCAAGTTGGCTATCTAACGTTAACTAGCAAGCTAAAGACAACATTTTCCCGCCTGACCAGCTAACGACATTACTGAACCCCTTTTGACTCAGCTAGCTACTTAGTGTTAAGCGTCAGCATCAAATTATTATCGACTAACGTTAGCTAAATTTGTGACTTTACTTTCAACGGTCTATGTAGTGTAGCTAACTAAGTAGCTATTAAGTTAACGTTACATTTCGGGTTTTTTTCTGTCACAAGCTAACGCTAGCTACATTAGCAGCCGGCTAATAATTTGCCTAGCTATCTCGCGTACCTTTACGGCGACCTCGGGAGCTGAATTGAGGACAGCCAGTGACATTGTTTTGCCAGATTTCAACGGTTGAAGATGTGCCAGAGCATCGGGGTCAACCTTTTCGGGAATAACATGAGATTTGGTCTCATTATCTGAATCTGAATCGCTCCAGTACGAAACGAGGGTGGCCGCCATCTTTGATGCTGTGAAAGCACTACACTACCGGAAATGTCCTAAAAGTAAAATATTCACGCTGTAATATTAACGTGAACAAATATATAATAAACGTCAACATTGGGAGAGATTCATTATTTAGTTAAATATTATGACAAAATGTGTATTAACATAAGTCACTCCTATGTTTTCAATAGATGAGTGATCTAAATATTTAATCAATGCAAATTAATTTTAATAACCTTTCAGGATATAATTCTCTATTGGTTGTTGTCTGAGGGAGTTCGATTAAGCTGAGCCGTGGTGCACATGGGTTTGCCCGGGAGGCAACCATGTCCCAAAACGAATGCAATCACTTTTCACCCGTATAAACTGTCCCACCGGTGCAATTCGGGGCAGATAATCGAATAGCCTCTTTCTTTTATTGCAGGCAAAATGCAAGACCATGATTGGCCAATGTTCCTTGGACGGAAACAAATGAGCCAATAAGACTAGTTGTGCGATCTGAAAGTCAATTACATGCGCAGCCATAATAACCCACAAGCAAGGTTGGGGAGTAATTTAATACATGTAATCAGTTACATTATCAGCAAAAATATTTTAGTCAGATTAGATACTTTTGAAAAATTACATGATTACTTTTCAATTCAGAAAGGATGTTTGCAAAAAAAAAATAATTTCAGCATTGAAAAAAGTTGACTTTTGTTTCACCTGAGCATGTGTCAACCAGGATGACACAGAAAATGTGTTTCATGGATCCTTTATGTATTTTTCTATAATCGAAAAGTAATCCGATTACGTTTCTGAGTTTGGGTAATCCAAAAGTTACATTAGGCCTACTTATTACAATTTTGGACAGGTAAGCAGTAACCTAAATTACATTTAAGAAAGTAACCTACCCAACCTTGCCCACAGGATGATTATTATTAAACCCTATATATAAAATTGCATGTAGTCCTACGGTTACCGATATATATAACTTAAATAGTGAGATACATTATAATTGTGTAACTGTGATAAAGTTTTGCAATAACAAAATAATATTAAGTATATAATAATAAAAAAAAATTGCACAGTACAGTAGGGCAATCAGAACCTATCAATTTTTTATTCACCTCCTTGCTATGGATTGGACATACGAGAAGACCGGGAGTGGTTTGAAGAAAATGGGCCAATCAGGTGTGCATTTTCTGAAGGTCAGTTTTGTGGCTCCTCGCTCTGATGCGTGAGGTGGCTCTCCAACAATAGAAAGTGGTACGTACCATCACAGTCTTTACGATAGGTACATTTCCCCACGAAGTCAAGATTATATTTTCTACTTTGCATTGATAAAATAGTTTCCTCGCCAGTGAATTAATCTTAAAATCGGTTGTTGTAGTATCTGTTGCATTAGATTGTGCCCCCTGGAGCCCTTCTGGAAGGGAATAGTGCCTTGTTCCTTCGCTGCTGAACGTGATTCATTTCTCCCCGGCTATGATAACCAAAGCATGGAAGTGGGTTGGATTGGATATGTCAATTGATAGAAACAGCGGCGTGCACTGTACTGTAGTAGGGATGGCAAGAATATAGGAGGAATTGAACAGACATTTAAAAGGTATGATAACATTTTATCATGACTGAATTTTTGCATGCTCTAGAAACTGCAACCATTAATCATGTTTGAGAATTGGGAAACGTAGTAAAATCGCGACCATTTACTTACACTTAACTGTTAAAATGTTTAGCCATCACTGTCTGCTAACATTTGTAGCGATCAACTGAGCTAGCCACTCAGGTGACAGGTGTGAGAAATATTTAACTTGTCCGTTTGTTGCACATCTGATTTTATTCGTTGCATTATGTATACGGCAATTAACCGGGATGCACAAAACGAGGGAGAGAACATCTAGCTACTTGACCAGTGGTCATGTTTTGAAATTAGAACTCACTCACATTGTCATTCTGAAGGGGTGGTGTGAATACATATACATCAGACATCTTCTCAATTCATTATCACGAACTCTTTTTTGGAAGCCCTGCTCATTTTGTAAACTGAACAACAATCGTTATTGAGATAGCTGACGATTTTTTTGTTGTTGTTGCATTTTTGCAAGATAACGGCGCATCAAACCCTTTGTGCAAGGCAAGCACGCACGGACGTGATTTCATTTCTGCATGATGAATGCATTGACTTTCCGGTGCAGAAGGGTTGGGGTCCTCTTCGATCGACCTTCAGTTCGTTTATTGGGGATGCCACAGCCGTGGAAAATATTTTTAGGGAAGTCCCTTTGAAACCCTTTTCTGACTCGGGCGCCTTGAGTTTGTGGCAAAAACACACAAGGTGTGTTCGTAAATTAAATCTGGAGTGCCAGAGGGCACTCGTAAATCAGAGTTGTCAGAATGTCCGTTCGTAAATTCAGAGCGTTTCGCTCTCGGAGCGTTCAGAGCGCACACTGGACGCTCTGGCAGAGGAGTAGGGTAGATTCGAGCGTTCTGACATCATAACGGCACCCAAGCTAACTGGCTAACGTTGGCTAGCTTGTAAGCTACTTCCAGGCACAAATGAGAGAACACCTCACTCTGACCATTTTTACTCGCCCTAGCAGAGCTGGTTAGATTGTTTTCATGTAATCCAGAGGGTTGGTAACTGTGCTGCTGGCAACAATTGAATTACGTATTTTTGCGTTGTTTACTGACACCGGCCATATTCAATTTGCTGTTGAGCTTTCGTAAATGAATCAATTATTCTGCACTCTGGCACACTGACGAGAGTGCAATGAAATCGGAGTAGATAGCCTGAGTGAATTTACGAACGCACCCATAATGTGACTGCTACACGCTATTTGGAAGCACAACTCGTGTTTTGAGATGGCTATGTCGTTTGGGTGTATTTTTTTTCTACTACATTTTTTGTTATTATGCAAACGTTTCTCTAACGCTTTTTCGGGTTGTTTCAAAGTAGCAGCTTAGGCCTATAGCCCCGACAGCAGCGCATCCCTACTGGTTACATATAGATATTGACAGGCTTTCATTTCAGGATGTACTTATACTGAACATAAATATAAACGCAACATGTAAAAGTTGGTTTCATGGGCTGAAATAAAATACCCTAGAAACTTTCCATACAAAAATATTATTTCTCTTTCATTTTGTTCACAAATTTGTTTCCATCCCTGTTAGTGAGCATTTCTCCTTTGCCAAGACAATCCATCCACCTGACAGGTGTGGCATATCAAGAAACTGATTAAACTCAACGATCATTACACAGGTGCACCTTGTGCTGGGAACAATAAAAGGCCACTCTAAAATGTGCAGTTTTGCCACACAACACATTGCCACATATGTCTTAAGTTGAGGGAGTGTGCAATTGGCATGCTGACTGGACGACCATCCACCAGAGCTGTTGCCATAAGCCACCTCAAATTGTTTTAAAGAATTTGGCAGTACGTCCAACCGGCCTCACAACCGCAGACCATGTGTAACCACGCTAGCCCAGGACCCCCACATCTGGCTTCTTCACCTGTGGGATCATCTGAGACCAGCCACCCAGACAGCTGATGAAACTGAGGAGTAGTTCTGTCTGTAATAAAGCCCTTTTGTGAGGAAAAACTCAATCTGATTGGCTGGGCCTGGCTCCCCAGTGGGTGGGCCTATGCCCTCCGAGGCCCACCCATGGCTGCTCCCCTGCCCTGTCATGTGAAATCTATAGATTAGGGCCTAATGAATTTATTTCAATTGACTGATTTCCTTATATGAACTGTAACTCAGTAAAATCGTAGTAATTGTTGCATTTTATATTTTTGTTCAGTATATTATGATAGATTGCATTATTTAAGATGTCTCTCGGACCATGATATCAGCCAACATAATATAAGGCTAACTGACAACGGTCCTATTTGATGCCTATAGAAAGAATCCCCTGAAATTAATAGGTTTCTTTGCTTAGGCTAATATCTCTGGTCCCGGCTCTAATAACAGACCAGGATAGCAATGGTAATCTGAACAAAAATATATTTTTTGAAGAAGACAATGTCCCTGAATCACTGCATGGATATGTTTTATTTTTTTTCTATGAGTATCAGCAGTCTTGGTCAGGTAGGTGTACCTGATATTCTATCAAATTTAGTGCTGACTGTCTACTATCTATGCTGACTGTTTTTACTAAATGTTGCATTGTTTCTGTACTGCTGTGTTGTGATATCTGTTCTCCTTGTGCTGTAACTGTTCTGTATTGACTTTTGTGTTTGTCAGTATGTCCCTGTCCTTCTGTGTTGTCTGTCTTGTCCTGTGATTTCAATGTTTTTATTTTATTGCAACACCCTTCCCAGTCGTCACTGGCCAGGCCATCATTGTAAATAAGATTTTTTTTCTTAATTGATTCGCCTGGATAAATAAAGAAGAACATCAGAAAACAAGTAAGCATACTAAACTCAGCAAAAAAAGAAATGTCCTCTCACTGTCAACTGCGTTTATTTTCAGCAAACAATAACATGTCATGTTAATACAAATATTTACACAAGATTCAAATACGGAGACATAACTGAACAAGTTCCACAGACATGTGACGAACAGAAATGGAATAATGTGTCCCTGAACAAAGTGGGGGGGGGTCAAAATTCAATGGACGGGGTCAAAAGTAACAGTCAGTATCTGGTGTGGCCACCAGCTGCATTAAGTACTGCAGTGCATCTCCTCCTCATGGACTGCACCAGATTTGCCAGTTCTTTTTTTTATTTTTTTTATTTTTTTTCTCCCCAATTTTCGTGGTATCCAATCGCTAGTAATTACTATCTTGTCTCATCACTACAACTCCCGTACGGGCTCGGGAGAGACGAAGGTCGAAAGCCATGCGTCCTCCGAAGCACAACCCAACCAAGCCGCACTGCTTCTTAACACAGCGCGCCTCCAACCCGGAAGCCAGCCGCACCAATGTGTCGGAGGAAACACCGTGCACCCGCTCCCCTCGGTTAGCGCGCACTGCGCCCGGCCCGCCACAGGAGTCGCTGGAGCGCGATGAGACAAGGATATCCCTACCGGCCAAACCCTCCCTAACCCGGACGACGCTATGCCAATTGTGCGTCGCCCCACGGACCTCCCGGTCGTGGCCGGCTGCGACAGAGCCTGGGCGCGAACCCAGAGACTCTGGTGGCGCAGCTAGCACTGCGATGCAGTGCTCTAGACCACTGCGCCACCCGGGAGGCTGATTTGCCAGTTCTTGCTGTGAGATGTTACCCCACTCTTCCACCAAGGTACCTGCAAGTTCCTGGACATTTCTGGGGGGAAGGCCCTAGCCCTCACCCTCCGATCCAACAGTTCCCAGACGCGCTCAATGGGATTGAGATCCGGGCTCTTCGCTGGCCATGGCAGAACACAGACATTCCTGTCTTGCAGGAAATCACGCACAGAACGAGCAGGTATGGCTGGTGGCATTGTCATGCTGGAGGTTCATGTCAGGATGAGCCTGCAGGAAGGGTACCACATGAGGGAGGAGGATGTCTTCCCTGTAATGCACAGCGTTTAGATTGTTGTCATTACAGTCAATCTCAGTCCGATGATGCTGTGACAGACCGCCCCAGACCATGACGTACCCTCCACCTCCAAATCGATCCCGCTCCAGAGTACAGGCCTCTGTGTAACGCTCATTGCTTCCACGATAAACGCGAATCCGACCATCACCCCTGGTGAGACAAAACCGCGACTCGTCAGTGAAGAGCATTTTTTTCCAGTCCTGTCTGGTCCAGCGACGGTGGGTTTGTGCCCATAGGCGACGTTGTTGCCTGTGATGTCTGGTGAGGACCTGCCTTACAACAGGCCTACAAGCCCTCAGTCCAGCCTCTCTCAGCCTATTGCGGACAGTCTGAGCACTGATGGAGGGATTGTGCATTCCTGGTGTAACTCGGGGAGTTGTTGTTGCCACCCTGTACTTGTCCCGCAGGTGTGATGTTTGGATGTACGGATCCTGTGCAGGTGTTGTTACACGTGGTCTGCCACTGCGAGGACGATCAGCTCTCCGTCCTGTCTCCCTTTAGCGTTGTCTTAGGCATCTCACAGTACGGACATTGCAATTTATTGCCCTGGCCACATCTGCAGTCCTCATGCCTCCTTGCAGCATGCCTAAGGCACGTTCACGCAGATGAGCAGGGACCCTGAGCATCTTTCTTTTGGTGTTTTTCAGAGTCACTAGAAAGGCCTCTTTAGTGTCCTATATTTTCATAACTGTGACCTTAATTGCCTACCGTCTGTAAGCTGTTAGTGTCTTAACGACCGTTCCACAGGTGCATGTTCATTCATTGTTTATGGTTCATTGAACAAGCATGGGAAACAGTGTTTAAACCCTTTTACAATGAAGATCTGTGAAGTTATTTGGATGTTTACGAATTATCTTTGAAAGACAGGGTCCTGAAAAAGGGCTGTTTCTTTTTTTGCTGAGTTTATATACAGGGTCAGTCAGTTCCAGTACCATATTCACCATGTGCATGGCTGGTGGGAGGAGCTATAGGAGGACGGGCTCATTGTAATGGCTCGAATGGAATAAATGGAACAGTATCAAACATATGGAAACCACATTTGATTCTGTTCCATTGATTCCATTCCAGCCATTACAATGAGCCCGTCCTCCTATAGCTCCTTCCACCAGCCTCCACTGGTGTAGGGATACTACAGTGATAGAGGAAGATATGTAATGGGGTAAGGTGACTAGGCATCAGGATATTTGATAAACAGAGCAGCAGCTGCGTAAATGATTGTTTGCAGTGGTGATTTTAGCATGTAAATCTTGGTGGGGTAAAACAATATACAGTGGGGAGAACAAGTATTTGATACACTGCCGATTTTGCAGGTTTTCCTACTTACAAAGCATGTAGAGGTCTGTAATTTTTATCATAGGTAAACTTCAACTGTGAGAGACGGAATCTAAAACAAAAATCCAGAAAATCACATTGTATGATTTTTAAGTAATTAATTTGCATTTTATTGCATGACATAAGTATTTGATCACCTACCAACCAGTAAGAATTCCGGCTCTCACAGACCTGTTAGTTTTTCTTTAAGAAGCCCTCCTGTTCTCCACTCATTACCTGTATTAACTGCACCTGTTTGAACTCGTTACCTGTATAAAAGACACCTGTCCACACGCTCAATCAAACAGACTCCAACCTCTCCACAATGGCCAAGACCAGAGAGCTGTGTAAGGACATCAGGGATAAAATTGTAGACCTGCACAAGGCTGGGATGGGCTACAGGACAATAGGCAAGCAGCTTGGTGAGAAGGCAACAACTGTTGGCGCAATTATTAGAAAATGGAAGAAGTTCAAGATGACGGTCAATCACCCTCGGACTGGGGCTCCATGCAAGATATCACCTCGTGTGGCATCAATGATCATGAGGAAGGTGAGGGATCAGCCCAGAACTACACGGCAGGACCTGGTCAATGACCTGAAGAGAGCTGGGACCACAGTCTCAAAGAAAACCATTAGTAACACACTACGCCGTCATGGATTAAAATCCTGCAGCGCACGCAAGGTCCCCCTGCTCAAGCCAGCGCATGTCCAGGCCCGTCTGAAGTTTGCCAATGACCATCTGGATGATCCAGAGGAGGAATGGGAGAAGGTCATGTGGTCTGATGAGACAAAAATATAACTTTTTGGTCTAAACTCCACTCGCTGTGTTTGGAGGAAGAAGAAGGATGAGTACAACCCCAAGAACCCATCCCAACCGTGAAGCATGGAGGTGGAAACATCATTCTTTGGGGCTGCTTTTCTGCAAAGGGGACAGGACGACTGCACCGTATTGAGGGGAGGATGGATGGGGCCATGTATCGCGAGATCCTGGCCAACAACCTCCTTCCCTCAGTAAGAGCATTGAAGATGGGTCGTGGCTGGGTCTTCCAGCATGACAACGACCCGAAACACACAGCCAGGGCAACTAAGGAGTGGCTCCGTAAGAAGCATCTCAAGGTCCTGGAGTGGTCTAGCCGGTCTCCAGACCTGAACCCAATAGAAAATCTTTGGAGGGAGCTGAAATTCCGTATTGCCCAGCGACAGCCCCGAAACCTGAAGGATCTGGAGAAGGTCTGTATGGAGGAGTGGGCCAAAATCCCTGCTGCAGTGTGTGCAAACCTGGTCAAGAACTACAGGAAATGTATGATCTCTGTAATTGCAAACAAAGGTTTCTGTACCAAATATTAAGTTCTGCTTTTCTGATGTATCAAATACTTATGTCATGCAATAAAATGCAAAGGAATTACTTAAAAATCATACAATGTGATTTTCTGGATTTTTGTTTTAGATTCCGTCTCTCACAGTTGAAGTGTACCTATGATAAAAATTACAGACCTCTACATGCTTTGTAAGTAGGAAAACCTGCAAAATCGGCAGTGTATCAAATACTTGTTCTCCCCACTGTATATATATGTGGGTTGCATGCCAGCAATGCCAATGCACAACACAAACAACACAAAATACATTAATTGCAGTATAACGGTGACAAACGGTGCTCAAAAACTTTTAGGGCTTGCATAAAGCTGTCCCAACAGCAGAGTCCCAACACCTTACCACTGCTACACCTGGCTATCAGCGAAGCCTAGTCTGGCAGCGAAGCCTTTAAAAAAAAACATGGCTGACTTGCTTAAATCAAATACATTTATTTATATAGCCCTTCTTACATCAGCTGATATCTCAAAGTGCTGTACAGAAACCCAGCCTAAAACCCCAAACAGCAAGCAATGCAGGTGTAGAAGCACGTTGGCTAGGAAAAACTCCCTAGAAAGGCCAAAACCTAGGAAGAAACCTAGAGAGGAACCAGGCTATGAGGGGTGGCCAGTCCTCTTCTGGCTGTGCCGGGTGGAGATTATAACAGAACATGGCCAAGATGTTCAAATGTTCATAATTGACCAGCATGGTCAAATAATAATAATCACAGTAGTTGTCGAGGGTGCAGCAAGTCAGCACCTCAGGAGTAAATGTCAGTTGGCTTTTCATAGCCGATCATTAAGAGTATCTCTACCGCTCCTGCTGTCTCTAGAGAGTTGAAAACAGCAGGTCTGGGACAGGTAGCACGTCCGGTGAACAGGTCAGGGTTCCATAGCCGCAGGCAGAACAGTTGAAACTGGAGCAGCAGCACGGCCAGGTGGACTGGGGACAGCAAGGAGTCATCATGCCAGGTAGTCCTGAGGCATGGTCCTAGGGCTCAGGGCCTCCGTGAGAGAGAAAGAAAGAGAGAGAGAATTAGAGAGAGCATACTTAAATTCACACAGGACACCGGATAAGACAGGAGAAGTACTCCAGATATAACAAACTGACCCTAGCCCCCCGACACATAAACTACTGCAGCATAAATACTGGAGGCTGAGAGAGGAGGGGTCAGGAGACACTGTGGCCCCATACGATGATACCCCCGGACAGGGCCAAACAGAAAGGATATAACCCCACCCACCAGAGGGATATCTTCAACCACCAACTTACCATCCTGAGACAAGGCCGAGTATAGCCCACAAAGATCTCCGCCACGGCACAACCCAAGGGGGGGTGCCAACCCAGACAGGAAGATCACGTCAGTGACTCAACCCACTCAAGTGACGCACGTAGGGTGCGTCCTAGGGACGAAAGAGCACCAGTAAGCCAGTGACTTAGCCCCTGTAATAGGGTTCGAGGCAGAGAATCCCAGTGGAGAGAGGGGAACCGGCCAGGCAGAGACAGCAAGGGCGGTTCGTTGCTCCAGAGCCTTTCCGTTCACCTTCACACTCCTGGGCCAGACTACACTCAATCATATGACCCACTGAAGAGATGAGTCTTCAGTAAAGACTTAAAAGTTGAGACCGGGTCTGCGTCTCTCACATGGGTAGGCAGACCATTCCATAAAAATGGAGCTCTATAGGAGAAAGCCCTGCCTCCAGCTGTTTGCTTAGAAATTCTAGGGACAATTAGGAGGCCTGCGTCTTGTGACCGTAGCGTACGTGTAGGTATGTACGGTTGGACCAAATCGGAAAGATAGGTAGGAGCAAGCCCATGTAATGCTTTGTAGGTTAGCAGTAAAACCTTGAAATCAGCCCTTGCCTTAACAGGAAGCCAGTGTAGGGAGGCTAGCACTGGAGTAATATGATAAAAAATCTGGTTCTAGTCAGGATTCTAGCAGCCGTATTTAGCACTAACTGAAGTTTGTTTAGTGCTTTATCCGGGTAGCCGGAAATTAGAGCTTTGCAGTAGTCTAACCTAGAAGTAAGAAAAGCATGGATTCATTTTTCTGCATAATGTTTGGACAGAAAGTTTCAGATTTTTGCAATGTTACGTAGATGGAAAAAAGCTGTCCTTGAAACAGTCTTAATATGTTCGTCAAAAGAGAGATCAGGGTCCAGAGTAACGCCGAGGTCCTTAGCTGTTTTATTTGAGACGACTTTACAACGATCAAGATTAATTGTCAGATTCAACAGAAGATTTCTTTGTTTCTTGGGACCTAGAACAAGCATCTCTGTTTTGTCCGAGTTTAAAAGTAGAAAGTTTGCAGCCATCCACTTCCTTATGTCTGTTCGCAATGAGCCAGGCGGCCCAAACTGCTGCATATACCCTGACTCTGTTGCAAGAGAAGTGACACAATTTTCCTAGTTAAAAGAAATTAATGTTAGCAGACCATATTAACTAAATATATAGGTTTAAAAATATATACTTGTGTATTGATTTTAAGAAAGGCATTGATGTTTATGGTTAGGTACACCTTGGAGCAACGACAGTCCTTTTTCGCGAATGCGCACCGCATCGATTATATGCAACGCAGGACACGCTAGATAAACTAGTAATATCATCAACCATGTGTAGTTATAACTAGTGATTATGATTGATTGATTGTTTTTTATAAGATAAGTTTAATGCTAGCTAGCAACTTACCTTGGCTTCTTACTGCATTTGCGTAACAGGCAGGCTCCTCGTGGAGTGGAATGTAAGGCAGGTGGTTAGAGCATTGGACTAGTTAACCGTAAGGTTGCAAGATAAAAATCTGTCGTTCTGCCCCTGAACAAGGCAGTTAACCCACCGTTCCTAGGCCGTCATTGAAAATAAGAATGTGTTCTCAACTGACTTGTCTAGTTAAATAAAGGTGTAAAAAAAAAATGTAACCAAAAAAGTGTAAAACATATCAAAATTATATTTGAGATTTGAGATTCTTCAAAGAGCCACCATTTGCCTTGATGACAGCTTTGCACACTCTTGGCGTTCTCTCAACCAGCTTCACCTGGAATGCTTGTCCAACAGTCTTGCAGGAGTTCCCGCATATGCTGAGCACTCGTTGGCTGCTTTTCCTTCACTCTGCGGTCCAACTCATCCCTAACCATCTCAATTGGGTTGAGGTCGGGGGATTATGGAGGCCAGGTCACCTGATGCAGCACTCCATCACTTTCCTTCTTGGTAAAATAGCCCTTCCACAGCCTGGAAGTGTGTTGGGTAATTGTCCTGTTGAAAAACAAATGATAGTCCTACTAAGCACAAACCAGATGGGATGGCATATCACTGCAGAATTCTGTGGTAGCAATGCTGGTTAATTATGCCTTGAATTCTAAATAAATAATTGACAGTGTCACCAGCAAAGCACTCCCACACCATAACACATCCTCTTCCATGCTCTACGGTGGGAAATACACATGCGGAGATCATCCGTTCACCCACACCGTGTCTCACAAAGACACGGCGGTTGGAACCAGAAATCTCAAATTTGGACTCCCACACCAAAATACAAAATTCCACCGGTCTATTGTCCATTGCTCATGTTTCTTGGCCCAAGCAAGTCTCTTCTTATTATTGGTGTCCTTTATTAGTGGTGTCTTTGCAGCAATTCGACCATGATTGCCTGATTCACGCAGTCTCCTCTGAACAGTTGATGTTGAGATGTATCTGTTACTTGAACTCTGTGAAGCATTTATTTGGGCTGCAATTTCTGAGGCTAGTAACTCTAATGAACTTATCCTCTGCAGCAGAGGTAACTCTGGGTCTTCCTTTCCTGTGGCGGTCCTCATAAGAGCCAGTTTCATCATAGCGCTTGATGGTTTTTGCGACTGCACTTGAAGAAACGTTCAAAGTTCTTGAAATGTTCCATATTGACTGACCTTCATGTCTTAAAGTTATGATGGACTGTCATTTCTCTTTGCTTATTTGAGCTGTTCTTGCCATCATATGGACTTGGTCTTTTACCAAATAGGGCTATCTTCTGTATACTCCCCTACCTTGTCACAGCACAACTGATTGGCTCAAACACGTTAAGATGTAAAAAATTCCACAAATTAACTTTTTAAGAAGGTACACCTGTTAATTGAAATGCATTCCAGGTGAAGCTGGTTGAGAGATTGTCAAAGCTGTCATCAAGACAAAGTGTGGCTATTTGAAGAATCTCAAATAGAAAATAGTAAAAATAAAGAAAAACCCTTGAATGAGTAGGTGTTCTAAATCTTTTGACCGGTAGTGTATGTCATATTGAATGTATATATTTTTTTTAATCAAAGGGCAAAAAATGTACACAATGAAACAATAAATGTGCAAGAATCACCAATCCTCGTGACACACCCCTCCCATTCTTCTTTTCTCAGCTTAAATTGTTTTACTCAAGACACATTTTCTTCACACATATTTTAGATGCTTTTCACTGACAGCGGCAAGTCAATAATCAGCTAGGCCTATTGCCACGCCGGCTGCCAAACTAGGCAAAGGCCTACAAGCTTGTGATTTTGAAATAATCCACATCTATTTTTAAGAAGCTAATGATTCTCGATTCCTCTGTGGCTAAGTCATGCTTTCTGTTGAAGTATTTTGAATGATTACATTTTTTTTCTGTTTTGACAGGAGTGATTAGCCTATATAATGTTGGCAAATTTATTTCCATTTACTTCTCTATTGGACCCACCACTAGCCATTTATCTCCTGTTCTATTGGTTTTCATATCAACTTTCTTGTCCAGAAGCCAAAAGCACAATCCTACTTTTCATATTAGCAACCCATCCTAGTTATTGCATCTTTACATTCCCCCTCTTTCTATGTTTCGAACAGCGATTTTTATCTCTGTCATATATGGTAGCTGTTTATAATTGTGTTTTCCCGGGTGTTCTGTTTAGAATGGTGTTTGACCAATGTTTGAAAATGTTGTTTATTGGCCACTTAATTACATGAGTTTCATGTTCTGTTAAGATGCATTACCAAAATCGACATGTGATTTCTGTCATTCTGAGCACCGTGGCTGGACGCCCTAATGGGTTATGCACCCAATGCATATGGGTCTGGTAAATTTCTCAAATGGCCAGTAAATTAAAATCTTCCTGGTCAAGTTGTCCGGTGCCACATTTTCCCAACAGAAACCCTGACTGGAGACATGAACTTGAAATCACCCCATTTAAAGCATTTAGGAGATAGATGTTCTGTCTCTCGCTCTCTACACTATAATTCACCCTTGCACAACTAGTTTGAGGAGATGCACCTAAACCATGGACCTTGGCCAACAGGCCCTCTGAGTGCTCGAGTCCACCCATGGCCCTGTCACTTTAAAAGTGTGTCCTTGTTATCTTTGAAGTGTGTACTTATCATCCAAGTGGGATTTCCTTATCTCCTGGGGTTGTGTTATCAACCCTTGGCACACTTGCTACGAACTGGAACGGGCCCAGTGGAGAGAATCACAGAACCAAAGTAGAGGAGGGGGAAGATGGACATATATGGCCTATTGCCCAATCTCCCATGCCTTTGTTCCCTGTACTTCTATTTGTTTAAGTTTTACATTAGCCCGTGTCACTGCATGTCAACTGTTACATTAGAGGAAATAATGTAACATGTGGTTGTCAGTACAATTGTCATGTCTGCAGTTTTGCCCAGTTAGTGATTAAAGTAATAGCTGCATAAATATCCTCACCAATGTGTATTTCTTATTTCTCTGTTGTGAGATGTCCACTTGCTTTGGCATCCGTCTCACCCAGAGACTTTCTTCTCACTTCTGTTTGTTGTGGTTGCTTTGATCCAGGACCGGTCCTTGCCATTCTGCCGCCCAAGGTGAGACCAAAAGATGCCGCCCCAGCAAAACTAGAATAGTCACAGTAAGTAAAATGACGTTGAAAAGACATGTAAAATACATATTTTCCAGACATTGAAATTAGGTTCAATTTAGGTTCTGAATTAAAGGTTAAAAGACGTATTTTCCGTACGTTTAAAATAAATATTTTCCACAAAGTTGAAAAGGCATTTTCCAGGTGTTGAAAAATCCATATTTTTCCGGATGTTGAAATCAGGTTCATTTTTAGTTCTGAATGAAAGTTGAAAGACCAAATGAAGGCTTGTCCAAACCGGACAATATCTGAACCAAACTTTGACGTCTATGATTGGTTTAGATTTGGTCCGGACAAAAAATGTATGTCCGTGGACTTTGAAATCAAGGCCGGTCTGGACTGCACCAAAAAAAGACAGTCCAAATGGCATCGGCGTTGGTCCGTGCTTACTGAGGTGTAGCCTACATTGTTGCCTGAAATAAATGTGTTAAGTCTACCGTTTGTAAAACACACACAAAAACACCCGGAAAGGACCAAATAAAGACGTCCAAAAGACATCGACTCGTGCATACTGGGGTGTAGCCAACTATGTCGCCACAATGGAAATTTATGACTACCCACCATTTGTAAAACAGGCCATTTGCATTGGCTTTATTAGTCCTGATTCCTGTGACTAATCAATTTGGCTATTTAAGCACTGAATATCAGCTACCCAACTTTATCCGGAGTTATCGTGAGCCTATCTGCAATGTGTTTACACAGCTTGTCAAAAATGTACGGATACAAATTTGAAACCACTGATAATGTCAATGGGGTGAAACTCCTGGACAACAGTTGTGATTGTCTATTCCATATTGTCCATTTTACTTTGACCTGTCCTGTTTTAAGGATATGTTGTTTGTTAACATGCCAGCACATTTTTAATTTGAGCGCCATTTATGTTAGGCTATTTGATCGGAGAAACCTGCATGATGTAAAAAGTGGCCATCTCATTACATTGCCATACATTTTATCTCCAGCCTGTAGGTTAAAGAAAAGGCCAAATACTCTTTCTACCATATTCTTTGTCTGCTACGTGGTTTATGTTTTTTTTACGGAATGTTGGTGGAGCGCCGCAGCGATGTGTCTCTCCAATCAGCAACATGAAAAAGGCAACATTTTTTATCTCCCCTGCTTTTTACAAAGTGGGCACTGTTCATCACAGGGCAGCACCAGCGCTCACCTAAAAAGCCCATATGCCACTGGTTGAGAGAAATTGTCATTGTTTTTTAACAGAATTATATCAGGTTTTATGTGTTGGAGGTGCGTCTTGGTCAGTTTAGCTCAGAAAATGCTGCCCTCGTCAATCTGCCGCCAGAGGCGGCTGCCTAATCCTGCCTAATGAGCAGGACGGCCATGGTTTGATCTGTTGCCAGCCTGTAGCTTTCTCTTCTCACACTGCTTGCGAGAGAGAAAGGAGAGGGCGGAAAGAGAAGAGAGCAAAATGAGGCCAGTGGTTGTATGTGTGTGAATCACCTTGGCGTACCTTACCTTTCTAGGAGGCCTGTCTGTATGGCTCCTGTATCTCCCAGCTGTTGGGATGCAGCGGAGGGCAGAGGCAGCACGCACACTGGGGCCATTGTTCCTCCTCTCAAACCAATCAAATGTTATTTGTCACATGCGCCAAATACAACTGGTATAGAATTTACCGTGAAATGCTTGCTAATGAGCCCTTACCAACGATGCAAAGTAAAAAAATAAATATATATAAAAATAAAATACAAGAATGGCACTAGATCAATGTAAAGACGTATGCAGTATTTGAGGTAGATATGTACATGAAGGCAGGGTAAAGTAAAGGCATCAGGATAGATATTAATAGGAGTAAAAATAATGTTTGTTTGTGTAGTCATGTTTTGTGTGGAAATGTCAGTGTGTGTGTGTACAAAACATTAGGAACACCGTCCTAATATTGAGTTGCACCCTACTTTTGCCCTCAGAACATCCTCAATTCGCCAGGGCATGGACTCTACAAGGTGTCGAAAATATAAAGCGTTCAAAAGCGTTATTTAACTAGGCAAGTCAGTTAAGAACACATTCTTATTTTCAATGACAGCCTAGAAACAGTGGGTTAACTGCCTTGTTCAGGGGCAGAATGACAGATTTGTAACTTGTCAGCTCTGGGATTCGATCTTGCAACCTTTCGGGTACTAGTCCAACGCTCTAACCACTAGGCTACCTGCCGCCCCGAGCTGACATGTTGACTACAGTTGTGTCAAGTTGGCTGGTTGTCTTTTGGCTGGTGGACCATTCCTGATACACACGGGCAACTGTTGAGCGTGAAAAATCCAGCAGCGTTGCAGTTCTTGACACACTAATGGTCCGCCTGATCCCTACTACCATACCCCGTTTTAAAGGCGCTTAAATCTTTTGTGTTGCCCATTCACCCTCTGAATGGCACATACTGTATACACAATCCATGTCTCAATTGTCTCCAGGCTTAAAAATCCTTCTTTAACTTGTCTCCTCCCCTTCATCTAGACCAGGCCTGGGCAAAGGCCGGCCCGGGGGACGTATGCGGCCCGCAACCTGTTTCAATACGGCCCACGAAATCATGCTCGGATCACATAAAGAATTTGTGATAGTAATGTTTTGAAAAACGTATTTGTTATTCAAATGAAAAGCCCAGTGAATACTCACCTTTGTGTACTGATTTAACTCCCACCGCTTGTGGGGCATTTGATTTTGAATGCCCGTATTAATAACAGCACGAGGACAGACAGTGACTGACATGTTGACATACACGTCACAGTTACAAATAGTAGCTAGGTAGAAATTGTGCAAAAATTTGTTTTTCAAAGAAAAGGAAAGTAGACATTGAAATATTTCTTTGAGGTATCAGAGAAAGCTGTGTGGTTAGTGTGCAAAGAGAGCATTGCTGTCTTGAAAGACTACAACTTGTCCCGACACTTCCAGCCGAAGCATGCAGAGAAATATAGGAATGGGTCTTCTGAGCAGAGGACAAGTGCATCGGAAGAGTTGATTTCTCAGTTGCAAAAGCAGCAAGGACTTTTCACAAAACTGCATTCAGCAAACGACGGAATTGCGAGTGCTAGTTGTGTACTGTCTCACGAAATTGCTAAACCTAGCAAGCCATTCGCTGAGGGCGAATTCATGAAATACTGTTTATTTGACTCTGCAGCAATACTTTGCCCTAACAAGAAAGAGCTGTTTGAAAATGTTTCCCTGTCAAGGCGAACAGTGACACGGCGTGTTGAGGACATCGCAGAGAATATGGAACAACAGTTGAAAGACAAGGGATTTCACCTATTTCTCCTTGGCCCTGGATGAGAGCAGTGACACGGCGCAGTTGTTGATATTCTTACGAGGCATAACTCCAGACTTTGAAATTAGAGGAGCTTGCAGTCAATGAACAGCACAACCACAGGGAAATATTTATTGGAGGAGGTTAATAAGTGTTTGGCAAAGCTGGGAAAATATGTGGATTTCCCTCAACTGCAAGAAAAAGAATGGTTGGCTGATTTTTGCCTTCACCGTGGACATCATGGCCCTCATGAATGAACTAAATTCCAAACTACAAGGGAAGGGCCTTTTTGCACATCAGATGTACAGCCTTGTCAAAGCCTTCAAGGGAAAATTACTCCTGACCTGCCAAGTAGAAGCCAACAATCCCACCCACCTTCCGACACTACTAGGCTGTTCCCTATCAGATGACCAGCGGGAGAAGTATACATTACTGCTGCGTGCTTTGAACGGTGAGTTTTCTCGTCGTTTTGAGGATTTCAAAGTGTTGGAAAATGACATGCTGTTGTTGGTTTCCTCTCCTTTCACCTTCAATGTGGATAACGTTCCCACTGACCTGCAACTTGAGCTTATTGATCTTCAGTCTGATGCAGTGATTGTTTTGAATAGTTCTCCAATGTCACTGACGAGGTTCTATGCATCTCTTGATGAACAAAACTGTCCAAAGATTAGGAGTCATGCTCAGAATATGTTTGTACTGTTTGGGTCAACCTATGTATGTGAACAGACATTTTCAGTGATGAAATATATCAAGTCAAGGTACAGATCCTCTCTTACTGACTCTCACCTCAGCAATCCTGCACATAAAGACGTCAAAAACGATACCTAAGCTATACCGTCACTGCTCGAACCAATGCCCATCAGAGACTCCTCACACTGAGTAGTTTAAATGTAATGTTGAGCTTTCTCTCTTTCTTGTGTTTTTGTGCATACCTGTTAACAAGAGCTCTGTCCGTGGTGCTGAATGCACAGTTTACTTTTCCCTCCGTGTAGTTCATTGCATGTTTAATAATGAAAATACCTACCAAAAGTAGAACATGGATGTGGTTTATTTCTGTGCGTGTTAAAAAAGTAAAATAAGTAGCATATCGGGACGTGATTTACAGTAGATATATCTGTCAACACGGTCATACACATGATGTATAATCCTGTAATATGATTCTGGCCCGGGATGGCAAAAATATATTTTAATGTGGTCCTCCATGGAAAATAATTGCCCAGGCCTGATCTAGACTGACATCAATAAGGGATCATAGCTTTCATCTGGATTCACCCGGTCAGTCTGTCATGGAAAGAGCTGTTCCTAATGTCTTGTACAATCAGTGTATAGTCTAGTGAGTGTGTGTAAGGTCAGTGCAGATAGTTAGGGTAAGCATTAATTGACTATTTAGCAGTCTTTTGGCTTGGCGGTAGAAGCTGTCCTGGAGCCTGTTGGTCAGAGAGCCAATGCTCCGGTACCATTTGCCTGACTGTAGCAGAGGTAACAGTCTATGTCTTGGCTGACTCGAGTCTTTGGCAATTTTTCGGGCCTTCCTCTGACACCGCCTGATATAAATGTCCTGGATGGCAGGGAGCTCGGCCCCAGTGATGAACTAGGCTGTCCACACCACCCTCTGTAGCGCTTTGCGGTCGAGGGCGGTGCATTTGTCATACCAAGCGTTGATGCAGCCAGTCAAGATGCTCTTGATGGTGCAGCTGTAGACATTTTAGAGGATCCGATGGCCCATGCCAGATCTATTCAAATCATATTAAAGTTTATTTGTCACGTGCGCCGAATTCAACAGGTGTAGACCTTACAGTGAAATGAGGGGGGAGAGGCGCCTCCATGCCGTCTTCACGTTTGTGTGGACTATGTTAAGTCCTTAGCGTTGTGGATGCCAAGGAACCTGAAGCTCTCGACCCGCTCCTCTACAGTCCCGTCGATATGGATGGGGTCGTGCTCACCTCTCTTTCTCCTGTAGTCCACGATCAGCTCCTTGGCCTTCCGGACATTTAGGGAGAGGTTGTTGTCATGGCACTGACCTTCCTGTAGGCTGTCTCATCATTGATCAGGTCTACCACCGTTGTCGTCAGCAAACTTGATGACGGTGTTGAAGCCATGCGTGGCCACGCAGTTGTGGGTGAACAGGGAGTACAGGAGGGGACTAAGCACACACTCCTGAGGGTCCACCGTGTTGAGGGTCAGCGTGGCAGATGTGTTGTTTCCTACCCTCACCACCTGGGGCCAGCCCGTCAGGAAGTCCAGGATTCAATTGCAGAGTGAGGTGATCAGTCCCAGCTTGGTGACGAGCTTGGAGGGGACTATTGTGTTGAACACTGAGCTGTAGTCTATGAACAGCATTCTCACTTACTTATTTACCCTCTTGTCCAAAATGAGATGGTGTTGATGTGTGTCATGACCAGCCTTTCAAAGCACTTCATAATTACAGATGTGAGTGCTATGGGGCGATAGTCATTTCGGCAGGTTACCTTGGAGTTCTTGGGAACAAGGACAATGGTGGTCAGCTTGAAACATGTTGGGATTACAGACTGGGACAAGGAGAGATTGAAAATGTGACAACGTTCAACTGCCATCAGTTTTCCATTAAAACGATAAAGAATTCACAATGTAGAATAATGGTCCTATTACGCATGTATGACTGCTGTGTCCGTAAAGCTTTACAGACATAGACCGCAGCTACAGTAACATGTCAATAGCGACAATTGATTACTTTTTAGGCAATTTAAAAAAAGTGCCTGACAACAATAAACATTGCTGATGGATGTGCTGCTGTTTTTTTTTTTATGGTAGGATAGCTAGATGTGCTTTCTTTCTAATAAATGTCTTGGTAAGTCACGGTATTTAAAAACATTTAAAGTAGGCTACTTCTTTAGAAGAGAGTGGTCTGCGCGCAGACAGGCTTCGCGCAGCAGCTCGAGATTATTTGATTGAGTGTTCTGGTCTCCTAGTGATGGAAGTTAATCCGGCTTCAGAAGCAGCATTACTTTACAGACAAGTAAAATGCCACTCATATCTCCAGAGAAGGTTTTGTGTCAGCTTTTTCCATAGTGTAGCATATCCTAACAGACAAGCAAACGTGCCGTAGCCGAGGAGCTTTCAATTGGCCAGATTCCATTATATCTGAAAAGGGTAATTGATACAGGGTACCTGTAGCCTACTGTAATTTCATATTATTTGACAAAAACACCTCCACCCACTCAGCAACAAATGGTACCCCATGCTCGCAAGAAGATACCTCTGTATCCCGGCAACATCGGTTCCATGAATTAACTAGGATATTCGACAGGCAACAGACCGAAGACTGAATACATACTTGCGTCCTTAGCTAAGAGAAGGAGCAGGCAGGCCAGCACAAGGGAGAGCGAGGAGGGTAGGCAGAATAGTGCGCATATGTCTTGGCAATCTGCATCTTGCAATGTCTTGTCTTGCATGCCTCACAAATTCACCAAAGTAGCCTAAAGTGTGCCTGTTCCTCTGGTTTTGTTTCTATAACTTTCCCCAGGGCTTAATAGCCATATAGTCTCGTTAGGCTATAACATGGAAAATGTTTCACCGTAGTGTTGGTGCCAGGTTTCCTCCAGATGTGATGGTTGGCATTTAGGCCAAAGAGTTAAATCTTGGTTTCATCAGACCAGAGAATCTTGTTTCTCATGGTCTGAGAGACTTTAGGTGCCTTTTGACAAACTCCAAGCGGGCTGTCATGTGCCTTTTTACTGAGGAGTGGCTTCTGTCTGGCCACTCTACCATGAAGGCCTGATTGGTGGAGTGCTGCAGAGATGGTTGTCCTTCTGGATTGTTCTTCGATCTTCACAGAGGAACTCTAGAGCTCTGTCAGATTGACTATTGGGTTTCAAACTTGTTCCATTTAAGAATAATGGAGGCCACTGTTCTTGGGGACCTTCAATGCTGCAAACATTTTTTGGTACCCTTCCCCAGATCTGTGTCTCGACACAAGCCTGTCTCGGAGCTCTACGGACAATTCCTTCGACCTCCTGGCTTTGTTTCTGCTGTGACATGCACTGTCAACTGTGGGACCAATCAATTGAATTTAGCACAGGTGGACTCCACTCAAGTTGTAGAAACAACTCAAGGATGATCAATGGAAACAGGATGCACCTGAGCTCAATTTCGAGTCTGAAAGCAAAGAGTCTGAATACTTATGTAAATAAGGTATTTCTGTTTTTTATCTGTAATACATTTGCAAACATTTGTAAACTATTTTCGCGTTCATTATGCGGTATTGTGTGTAGATTGTTGGGGAATTTTTTTTATTTAATCAATTTTAAAAGAAGGCTGTAACGTAACAAAATGTGGAAAAAGTCAAGGGGTCTGGATACTTTCCAAAGGCACTGTAAGTGGGGAAAAAAGTTCTTAACATTAAGGATCCAAACTTTGTTTAAATGTTTAAACGTTCACACCCCTAGTGAAGACACTTGCCAGATGGTTGGCTCATGCTTTGAGACTGCGTCCTGGTCTTCCATCTGGCCCGGTGGTCTTTTTATTGATCCAGAAAAACAGGGGCTTTCACGCAAGACACAGTGTTGTATTCTGCAAGCTCTGCCACATACGACAAGGGTCGGAGCCGGGGTAATGGGATTCCACCTTCTTCCTATATTGTCCTTTTGCGTGTTTGATGTCTCGTCATAGCGGGCTTTCTATGCTTCCGTGTCCCGTTCCTTGTGGGTGGTAGCTCTAACCTTTAGCCCAGCATGAATATTGCCTGTAATCCATTGTTTTTGGTTTGGATACGTTCATATAGTCACTGTGGGGATGACTAGCAAAACCGTCTTGTAGCCTCTCGACTGCTTCATCCGACCACTTCCGTAGTGAGCAAATCACTGGTACTTCCTGTTTGAGATTTTGTTTGTAAGCAGGAGAATGGAGTTGTGGTCAGATTTGGCGAAGGGAGGACGAGGGAGGGGCTTGTATGCTTTCTGTGGGTAGAATAAAAGTGGTCTAGAGATTTAGCATTTGCTAGTGGCGCAGGAGACGTGTTGGTAGAAGTGAGAGAGGACGGTTTTAAGTCTCTCTGTGTTAGTCTCCGCCCACCAGAAACGGTTGCTCTGGGTGAGAAGTTTCAAAGCTCATCCATCTTATTCTTGGGTGACTGGACATTTGCCAATAGAATGGAGGGTCGGTTTTGGTTTTGTCTTCACCTCAATTTCACCAGGACTCCAGCTCATCTGCCGCGTCGATGCCTGAGGCGTTTTGGTAGCCCATGGAACAAAGAAATGAACAGGGGAACAGCTGAGTCAGAGTTTAAGTCATATACTAAGTTGAAATTGAGGTTAGTGCTTGGTGGTCATATGTGATAATATTATTAACTTTCTGTACAAAGTCAATCTGCCTGTCCTGCTGGGCTCAGTGCTCCATAATGCTGCCTCTGTCCTACCAGAGACCCAGAGACGGGGCCTGATCCGGTCTCACTGACTGACTGGTGCCCCTTGTGTATCGCCACCCTACCTGTCCTCTCTCTCTTTCTTTATCTTTCTCCCACTCCCGCACTTCTTCTCTCTTCCCAATGCCCCTCTTATTTTGTCTGTAGTCTCTCTCTCTCTCACCCTCTCTCTCTGGGAGAGGGGTTAGTGACAGGGTCAGTCAGTGACTCGACAGGATACATTTTGAAATACAGTAGGTACGTGCCGCCATCTCAACCCTGGACTAGTCCCGTAGGACCAAAAGTGCCCACCGATCACCACAGCCAGAGAGAGTCTGGATGACAACCTAACCCTGCCCTCTCTCACTCCATCCTTCAGTTTTCCAACCCCTTTTAACCCGTATTTCTCATTGCTCTAATCCTCTCTCCCTCTGTCTCTATCTCTTTCTCTTTCTATAGTGTAGACAGCAGGTGCTCACTGTATAATATTTCTCTCTCTTTCGTTCTCTCTTTCACGCTCTCTCTTTCTTTTGCGCTCTCTCTTTCTTTTGCGCTCTCTTTCTTTCGCGCTCTCTCTCTTTCACGCTCACGCTCTTTCACGCTCTCTCTCTCTCTTTCGCACTCTCTCTTGTAAACACCAGGTGTTCCGGGCGGATATGATAGCTCTGTCTCCTTCAGCAATAATGGCTGGCGTGGTGCAGGAAAGTCTCAGATTAGTAAGTGGTCATTGAGTAAGAAGTAGCCTAACTTGTTGTTTTGAAGTCACACCTCTAGTAGCCATGTATGTAGTTCAATGTCCTATAGGGGGGAGGGAAGTCTTTAGAGTAGTAGCTCTTGTATAGTAATAGGGTAACTAGCCTAACCGGTTACTTATACACAGTAACTACTAGTAGCCTAGCTTGTTTCACCCTGCCACCGTTAATATAAAGAGGTCAGGGAGACCCTGAGGACTGCAGTCAGTCATTCAATTAGTAATACATTTTCAGCCCTGCAACCAGAGCTGCCTGCCTGTCACATGGTTGGCCTGCTCCTTTCTCTCTGTCTCTCTCACTCCAGCCACGGACCCAAACGCTGTGACACAATGGGGTCAGGTAAGGTTGGGAGGGACTCTGTGTGTGTGTGTGTGTGTGTGGCCCCTCCTGTGTGGTGTTGTGTGTTTGTTTGGATGGTAAACGTAGTCCGATATCTCACACAGCACCATGCAGCAGCTAGAGCCCCCTCAGCGTCCACTGGATACTGTGTCCTGGGTAGCCACGTAGTCTGGTCTCTGTGTGTGAGACTTTAGATGAATAAATCAGGCCCAAGCCGGCACCACCCCTACATCAAAGTGATTCATAGCAATACCTTTCAGCTGCACTCCAGGCTTGTGTGCGTTTCATTCATTTTTCTTTCTATGTAGGCTAATAGATTTGAATATGCTGAATCTCCCCTAATAGATTTGAATATGCAAAGACTCGACAGCCGACGGGTAACAAACTGGTTTTTCTGTCTCTCTGTGCATGATGGACCAACATCGTCTGGGTTAGGAGGGTTTGACCGGGGTAGGCCGTCATTTGTAAAGTAAGAATTTGTTCTTAACTGACTTGCCTAGTTAAATAAAGCTAAAATAAAAAAAATGGATCACTGGCTGTTCACTCTTTCGCCCTCCCTCCCTCTCACTTTCTCTCTCTGATGGGAGTGGCATTGAGGGGGAATGCCCTGATACCATGGGGAAGTGTGTTGATTGATGTATGGGCAGAGGGGTGGGAGGTGACTGAGGGTGTGTTAATCATGCCGGGGCAGTTGATTCCCCTGCGTCACGATTCAGGCGCTTGTATTCAATTACAGCCACAGAGGAAGGAGTCAAGGAGCCGATTAGCATTTTCATAAGCACCCTTTTTTCATGTGTTTTTTTATTTTCTTCTTTAAACTGGGTTAAGAAGGAATGGAGGGTGAGAAGGCGTGAGAGAACAAGCTACAAGTGAACCTATTGGCTCACTTGTAATTATCACCTTCCTCTCTCTCAACCAATGGGCATATATCTTGGGATGTATTTATAATTATATGTTAATGTAGGTGGTGAATGTGAATGTGATGTTTTGCCCGTGAGGCCCCATGTGGCCTGTTGAATGTGACTGGCTGTTACTTGGGCTATCATCCACTCTACAATCCCAAAGTACCACAGCGCTAAGCCTACTGCTGCTGGCGTCTGGAGGAGAGTTAGCATGTGACGCTAACTAAGTCAATGCCAGTCAATGGAGAGAGTGCTAATCGCTAACACCGCGGGCTCACTGCAGCAGTGAGGTGAACAGAGCTCAATTGAGTTCAGGCTACTTGTTATTGTTTTGTGGATCCCTGAAGAATTACTAAACATTGCCATCAAGGGTTAGCGCATCCCTTGTTTTCTCTGATGGATATTGAGTTGACAAGGAATTATGTGCGTCAGTTACACAAGGATTTGTTTGTGTGGTTTTATACCA
Source organism: Salvelinus alpinus (assembly GCF_045679555.1). NCBI lineage: Eukaryota > Metazoa > Chordata > Actinopteri > Salmoniformes > Salmonidae > Salvelinus > Salvelinus alpinus. Next base: position 47,261,891 of record NC_092112.1, read on the forward strand.
GCAGGTGAAAAAAAAAGAACTCTTCTGAAAGTCTTTCGCTGTTACATTTACACAGACCCACACCACAGGAGGCTGCTGAGGGGAGGACGGCTGTAACGGAACAAATGGAATGGCATCAAACAAATAGAAACTAAGGCTGGGCGATTATGGCCTAAAATTCATATCTCGATTTTTATTTTTCAAATTTATGGGCGATTCACGATATATATCTCGATTTGTTGTACAATTAAAGGTCAAATACACTGCATTTAAAACTGTCAGCAATCATCTAATGAATCCCTAGGCTTAATATAAGTCTACCATAACACCCACTAATAATTGCATTATTTTATCAAAATAGTTTAACCTGCTTTTTTGCACTACTGACTGATCTGGCTTAAGTCTGTCGTAAATAAAAACATTTTTTTTTACAAATGTAACCCTTTGACACATACCAACACACGATGTGATCATTCTACAGTGGTCTCTGCAGCGTACGCACAAACTGCATGATGAACGGGGTGTGTCGTCTACCATAATTCCCTTCTTTCACTTATGCAAATTTACTCAAAGATAAGTGAAACATCTCTTCACCTCATTTTGTTATAGCATCTTTGGTCTGACAGACGTTTACTCGACACCCAGAATGCATTGTAGAATGTCAACAAACAGGTCAACTTTGCATTGCGTAGCCCAGTGTGCTCTCTTGTAGACTCTTACAAAGTTTCTTCACCAACTTCTTTCAGTATTGTAACCAAATAATGTCTCTATTTGTTTTACAGATTAATCTTATGTTTTGAGAAAGTAGACATTTGGAAAGTATTCAGACCCCATTCCCTTTTTCCACATTTTGTTTACGTTACAGCCTTATTCTAAAATGGATTAAATCAAAAAAATGTCCTCAGCAATCTACACACAATACCCCATAATGACATCACAATACCCCATAATGACAAAGCAAAAACCGTTTTTTTTTTTTTTTTTTTTGCACCTTGGACAATAAATAAAAGGCCACACTAAAATGTGCAGTTTTGTCACACAACGACACAGACTTCTCAAGTTTTGAGGGAGCATGCAATTGACATGCTGACTGCAGTAATGTCCACCATAGATGTTGCCATAATGTTAATCTCTACCATGGGTTTTAGAGAATTTGGCAGTACGTCCAACCGGCCTTGCAACCGCCGACCATGTGTAACCACGCTAGCCCAGGTCCTCCACATCTGTCATCTTCACCTGTGGGATTGCCTGAGACCAGCCACCCGGAAAACTGACGAAACTGAGGAATATTTATGTCTGTGATAACGCCCTTTTGTGAGGGGAAACAAATTCTGATTGGCTGGGCCTGGCTCCCCAGTGGGTGTGCCTGGCTCTCTAGAAGGCAGAGCATCGATTTATTATAGACAGACTTCTCACAATCTTAGCTACTACTGCATCAATATTTTATTTTATTTAACCTTTATTTAACCGAGAAAAGCCCATTGAGACCCAGAGTCTCTTTTTCAAGGAAGACCTGGCCAAGAAGGCAGCAACAATCAATACATTACATAATTAAAACATACAACAATACAACACAACGTGATCTAGCCTAAAAAAAAAGCACTTATACTCCTCTGTAACATGAATATTTTAAACTCATTCAGTGGCACTAATTTATCTAGATGAAGCATGGATTGTAGACTATTCCATGCCTCTGGTGCACGAGAAGAGAAGGCAGTCTTGCCTAATACTGTGAATGACCTGGGGACTTTAAGTAGCAACCACCTAGCAGAACGGGTATGGTAACTGCTGGTGGTGAAGGAGACCACACTACAGAGGTAAAGAGGGAGTTTACCCAAAAGGGCTTTGTAGATGAACACACAAATGTATCTTTCTGCGCATATAAAGTGAGGTCCAATCTACCATTTGGTACAAGGTGCAATGGTGGTTGAGTGACTTGGCATTTGTAATAAAGCGCAAGGATGCATGATAAACAGAGTCCAGTCTCTGTAAGACAGAGGCTGCAGCATGCATATACAACAAGTGACCAAATTCAATTACAGAGAGAAAAGTGGCCTGAACAAGCTTCTTTCTAGCCATAAGCGGGAAGCAGGCCTTATTACGAAAATATAAACCCAATTTCAATTTAAGCTTTGTCACAAGATTATCCACATGAACTTTAAAGGACAACTTGTCATCCAACCAAATACCTAGGTAATTGTAGGATGACACTTTTTCAATGGATAAGCCACCAGATGTGACAATGCTAACCTTCTCTGGCAGAGTTCAAGCTCTGGTAAAGGTCATGAATTTAGTTTTTTGTACATTCAAGACCAGTTTGAGACCATAAAGGGAGGCCTGCAGTGACTGAAAAGCAGTCTGGAGCTCTTCGACAGCCTGAACCAGAGAAGGAGCACATGAATATATGACTTTATCATCTGCATATAGATGTAACTTTTCTGGTTGCATCCCATTTCCTAAATCATTCATACAAATTGAGAACAACACTGGAGCTAAAATGGAACCCTGGGTCATACCTATATTAATCTCAAAAAAGCTAGACTTGTGATTGTCAGTATATACACATTGTGTTCTGTCAAATATGATAATTCCTAAACCAATTGACTTCCCCTTCACTGAGACCAATGTTTCTGAGTCTCGCTAGCAACTGAATCAAAGGCCTTTGATAAATCCAAATCAACAGAGCAGCACAGTGTTGCTTTTAATCAAGTGCATTAATGATGTCGTCTGCCACTGCCATAGCTGCAGTCGTGGTGCTGTGTCCCGATCTAAAGCCAGACTGAACCCCGCTCAGTATGTCATTTTCAATTGAGACGTTTTTTAACTATGAATTAACTAGGGATTCATAGACTTTAGCCAGGATAGGGAGTTTGGAGATAGGACGATAGTTATTAGCATCTGAGGGATCTCCACCCTTTAGCAGTGGGAGGACATAAGCTGATTTCCAAATGCTGGGTATGGAATTGGTCAAGTGACTCAAGTTGAAAATATGAGCCACAGGTTCAGTAATAATACCAGCTGCTATCTTTAAGAGGTAGGAGTCCAGGTTGTCTGGACCTGCAGACTTTTTAAGTGTCTATTGCCTTTAGTGCTCAGACATGCTATAGACCTCAGTATAAGAAACAGGCTCAAAGTTAACATGGTTCACATGAGGGCCTATATCATAGTTGACTGTAACATTGCTTACATTAGAGGCCTGGGCCCCACCATTATTAAAAACTGTACCAGCAGATATGAAGTGCTTGTTAAAAACCCCTACAATATCAGCTTTATCTTTCACTTCATTAGAATCCATCATTAAATGGTCAGGAAGGCCAGAGGCTACATTAGAACCTGACACTGATTTGATTAGCTTCCAGAACTTGGTAGGGTTGTTTAGGTTCCCTGTGACTGCATTTCAATAGTAATCTGATTTGGACTTCTTGATCAAACCTGTGCATTTGTTTCTTAGTGCTCTGAAGGAGGCCCAGTCAACAGGAGCATTTGTATGTCTAGCTTGAGCCCAAGATATATGGATTGTCCCTTCCACTGATTCTACATTTCTTCACAGGGGCATGTTTATCACAAATGGACACAAATTTCATATAAAAATAGTCCCAGGCAGTGTCAACATCGGGAATCAGACTTCCTCTGTCAATATTATGGTACAGATCATGTAAGAAGGCTTGCTCATCAAACTGTCTAAAATGTCTTTTAAAAATATAACGGGGTTTGCCTTTAGTCATTATTGTATTTCTAACACAAGCAATAGCACAGTGATCACTGACATCATTACATAATATCCCAGTCCATGTGTATTTGTGAGGGGTATTCGTTAGAATAATGTACAATGGAGTTGATTTGTTTTTGTGCTCTGGGATTCGGTCTTGTCGGCGCATTAATTAATTGAGCGAGATTCAGAGAGTCACACAGTTCTTTAAAAGAGTCCAATACAGATGTAAGCATGTCCCAGTTCAAATCTAAAAGAACAAATTCAGAGTCATTTAACTGGTGCAGGACATCATCAGAAAGAGAGTTTAGTGTGTCTCCCGAAGCCGAGGGCGGTCTGTAGCAGCTGACTACAGTGATGTGGGAGTCCTTATATATGTTCACTTTAACCGCAAGCAATTCAAAATGTCTGGCTTTGGTAATCGAGAGAATTTCAGAGGTGTTAAACTCGGATTTAACATAAATTGCAACCACTCTTCCTTTACTCATCCGATCAGCTCTAAAAACTGTGTACCCATCAATAGAAATCGAGTTATTTGACATACATTTCTTTAGTCAAGTTTCTGATAAAACCATTATGTCTGCATTTGTCATTTTGGCCCAAATTCTAATCATGTCTATTTTTGGAAATAGACTTCTGACATTAACATACAAGAGGCCAAACCTGCTCTGTTTTTAAAGTCATAGGGAGTCGGTAGAGATTACATGGTATCTACCGACCCAGGGTTTGGTCACACAATACCAGAGATTAGCAATTAAAGCATAACAATATATCTCAGTTGCGTGTGGACTTGGCGGAGCCAGCACCATTGTCAATAAAAATAACTGAGTTTTTCGACAAAGAAAAAAAGTAATTCAATAGTTTGAGATTTTGGAAGTATGCCATCAATTGTAGGTCCAGTTGCGTTTGAGAGTGGTACAAATGCAATTGCAGAGAGAAACAAAGTTCCTGGTGGTATTGACATGATGGTCTCGTCGGAGTGTTTGCAAATTGTAGGGCATAAGGTGAAGATAATTCACTCTCCCATTGATCATTCAGCCTATTTAATCCAGGATGGCATTGAGTAAAGAGCAGGCACAGTAACAGATACATAATGCCGGTTTTTAGAGGTATTTCAGCACAGGTGTGCAACGACCAGTAGACGTTGTGTAGAACGTAGATTTTCCCACGGCGCATCAGGTTTTCCAATCTGATAACCGCTTCTCCGCTCCTAGCCTTCAGTGCGCACCTGCGCTTGCGTAGCAGGCCTTGCACGCGGACAGACGCTCCTGACTCGGCGAGTTCCAACTCCAGAAAGGTGTAGATTTTTTTTTTATAAAGGCCTTCTCAAACCAAAATCTCTGGTGTTACTCCAAGCAGTTTAGTCATCTCAACTTGCTCAATTTCCACATAATTTATTACAAGATTTAGTTGAGGTTTAGGGTTTAGTGAGTGTTTTGTTCCAAATACAATGCTTTTAGTTTTAGAAATATTTAGGGCTAACTTATTCCTTGCCACCCAGTCTGAAAAGAACTGCAGCTCTTTGTTGAGTGTTGCAGTCATTTCAGTCGCTGTAGTAGCTGACGTGTATAGTGTACATAGAAACTCTGGCTTTACTGAAAGTCAGTGGCATGTCGTTAGTAAAAATTGAAAAAAGCAAGGGGCCTAAACAGCTACCCTGGGAAATTCCTGATTCTAAATAGATTATATTTGATAGGCTTCCATTAAAGAACACCCTCTGTTCTGTTAGACAAGTAACTCTTTATCCACATTATAGCAGGGGCTGTAAAGCCATAAAACTTGTGTTTCCAGCAGCAGACTATGATCAATAATGTCAAAGGCTGCACTGAAGTCTAACAAGACAGCCCCCACAATCATTTCATCATCAATTTCTCTCAGCCAATCATCAGTCATTTGTGTAAGTGCTGTGCTTGTTTAGTGTCCTTTAGTGTCCTTAAGCATGCTGAAATTCTATTGTCATTTTTTTTTACTATAAAATAGCATTGTATCTGGTCAAACACCATTTTTTCCCAGAAGTTTACTAAGGGCTGGTAACAGGCTAATTGGTTGGCTATTTGAGCCAGTAAAGGGGGCTTTACTATTCTTGGGTAGCGGAATGATTTAAGCTTCCCTCCAGGCCTGAGGGCACACCCTCTAGTAGGCTTAAATTGAAGATGTGGCAATATTGTCTGCTCTTATCCTCAGTAATTTTCCATCTAGATTGGCAGACCCTGGTGGCTTGTTGATAGACAACAATTTTTTTTTCACCTCTTCCACACTGACTTTACGGAATTCAAAAGTACAATTATTGTCTTTCATCATTTGGTCCGATATACTTGGATGTGTAGTGTCAGCGTTTGTTACTGGCATGTCATCCATAAGTTTGCTTATCTTGCCAATGAAAAAGTCATTAAAGTAGTTTGCAAATCAGTGCACTTTGTGATGAATGAGCCATCTGATTCAATAAATTAAGGAGCCGAGTTGGCTTTTTTTCCCAAAATGTAATTTAATGTGCCCCATTTATCTTTGTTTCATAGTGTAGTTGCTTTTTCTTGAGTTTAGTCACATGATTTCTTAATTTGCAGTACGTTTGCCAATCAGTTGCGCTGCCAGACTTAATTGTCATACCTTTTGTCTCATCCCTCTCAACCATACCATTTTTGAATTCCTCGTCAATCCAAGGGGATTTAACAGTTTTTACAGTCATTTTCTTAATGGGTGCGTGCTTATTAGTAACTGGAATAAGCAGTTTCATAAATGCATCAAGTGCAGCATCTGGTTGCTCCTCATTACACACCACAGACCAGTTGGGCTGCCAGACTTAATTGCCATACCTTTTGCCTCATCCCTCTCAACCATACAATTGTTTAATTCCTCGTCAATCCAAGGGGATTTAAGAGGTTTTACAGTCATTTTCTTAATGGGTGAGTGCTTATTAGTAACTGGAATAAGTAGTTTCATAAATGCATCAAGTGCAGCGTCTGGTTGCTCCTCATTACACACCACAGACCAGCAAATATTCTTTCCATCATCAACATATGAATCACTACAAAACTTCTTGTATGATCTCTTATACACTATATTAGGCCCGGCCTTTGGAACATTGGTTTTCCTAGATATGGCTATTATATTGTGATCACAACATCCTATGGATTTGGATACTGCTTTAAAGCAAATATCTGCAGCGCTAGTAAAAATGTGCTCAATACATGTTGATGATTTAATTCCTGTGCTGTTTGTAACTACCCTGGTAGGTTGACTGACAACCTGATCTAGGTTGCAGGCACTGGTTACAGTTTGAAGTTTTTTCCTGAGTGGGCAGCTTGATGATAGCCAGTCAATATTTAAATCACCCATAAAATATACTTCTCTGTTGATATCACATACATTATCAAGCATTTCACACATATTATCCAGATACTGACTGTTAGCACTTGGTGGTCTATAGCAGCTTCCCACAAGAATGGGCTTTAGGTGAGGCAGATGAACCTGTAGCCATATTACTTCAACAGTATTTAACATTAGATCGTCTCAGGAATGTGGTTCTGAATATAGGCCGCAACACCGCCTCCGTTGGCATTTCTGTCTTTTCGGTAGATGTTATAACCATGTATTGCTACCACTGTATCATCAAAGGTATTATCTAAGTGAGTTTCAGAGATAGTCTGAATATGAATGTTTTCTGTGTTGCTTGATTGTTTTTAATGCTTTACTGGGAAGCTTATCAGAGGTAGACTTACTTTTGTTATTTACATTGGAGCTGATAGTGCAGGGTTAGCTGCATAAAGTGGTCTTCCTACTATTGCACACCGCCTCAGTGCTAACAGTGTAACTCTGGTTTATAGACTCATGATTACTGTTCCAATAGCTGTTGGATAAACAGATGAATTCGGTGCAATTAGGGGTACATTAAATTATTTACATTGTGTTTGCCAATGCCCCTAAGAACATGTACATTTGATGCAGTATTATGATAACTCATTGTCACAATGGTAGGGATTAACTGAGCTGGTCTTAGATCATTTACCAGTCATTGTTTCAACGCAGCCTTGAAATGCGTGGACAGAGTCCAGGAGCCAAGATGATTTGGATGGACTCCGTCATTCCTGTAGAGTATCTTCTGTTTCCAGAAGGTGTCAAAGTTATCAATAAAAGTGACTCCAGCAGAGCTACAGTAGTCTTTTAGCCAGATGTGTAATGCCAGCAGTCTGCTGAATCTTTCACACCCGCGTCCCAATGATGGAACTGGATCTGAAATTATTTGCAGTTTTTTTGAGTGTTCATGCTAAAATCAGTTCTTTAAAATCAATTTTCAAAGGTTCCGAGCTAGTCCTCCTGATGTCGTTTGACCCCACATGGTGTCACGCCCTGGCCATAGAGAGGTTTTTATTTTCTATTTTGGTTAGGTCAGGGTGTGACTAGGGTGGGCATTCTAGTTTCCTTATTTCTATGTTAGTGTGATTCCCAATCAGAGGCAGCTGTCTATCGTTGTCTCTGAATGGGGATCATATACTGTATAAGCTGTCATTTTCAGTTTGGGTTTTGTGGGATGTTGTTTTCTGTTTAGTGTTTTTTCCTGACAGAACTGTGCGCTTTCGTTTTCACCTTTTGTCATTTTGTTTGAGTGTTTTTTGAACATTAAAGCATGAACACTTTCCACGCTGCGCTTTGGTCTCATTCCAACGACAGCCGTTACACATGGACTACGACAGTGTCCGCTCCCGGCATCTGTGATAGAACAGTCGGAAGCAGCCTTGTTATATCCTGTCCTCATGCTCCTGGGTAGCACAGGGTTTTTGCCTTGGGGACCGATATGTTTCTCACCATAGAGCTGCCTATGATAACAGCTGGTGATGTTGAATGGGCCGGTCTCTCAGGCAGCCTTACGGTCTGGTGAGGCTGGGAGCTCCCAGGATCTGAACCCAAGGTAGAAGCCACCGGAGAGGGAGACAGAGCCGAGGATGAAGACCAGGTACCTCCGGATCCGATCTTAATTGGGAAGCCACCACGGACGAAGGAGCCGGAACCTCTGGATCCAGAGTGGCAAAGCTGTTTCTGGTTTGTGTCGGTTCCGGGCTCAACATCTCCATGGAGACCCCCGTTGCCAGAGGACGCCGCCTTAGACTTCCATGAGTGACGTACCTCCATGGCTGGTTGGTTGGGTCGAGATCAGCTCTGTTCTCCAGGGAAGGGAGAGACCCCTTCGGGGATGGAACCCTGCTGAGCACCGGCCAGTCGGCTGTAGAGAGCCGACACAGCGGTGAAACTTCCACTAGACCAGAGCAGCGTCCGGATACTGGGGTGGAAGAAAAAGGAAAAGTAGGTGGGCGGGAGTTCCCTAGTAGCTTATGTAGGTTTGCTACTTGCTTGCTAACAGTAACTACTTCGCTCCTGTAGTCTTCCGCAAGCAAGCAGTTGCTACATTGAAAGTCAACGCGGTCCACATTGTCCCGGAACAAAGCAAAGTAAACGCAGCCCCTGCAACGTTGGAAACGTTCAATAGTGGCCTCCATTTGAGACCCGCCGAGCCTTTTAGGCTAGCTGGGGCTTTCACGTCTCTCCCCCTATACAGAATCTGGCAGGATCCCGGGACAGATAGCAGAACTCACAGCAATTTAGCCCAACAGAGCCGCAGGATTCAAAATAAAATGAAAGTATATAAAAACACTCAGCTTTTAAAGCGAGGTCTTTAGTTCAGGTTTCAGCGTTCAACAGGTTTGTCTCGGCGTTCAACAACAACAAACATACGTCGCTCTCTGATAACGTCAAGTACATTAGAGTGTCTGGTTTGAGAAACAAGACGCCTTTCTAGTCAAGCATTTTGAAAAAAATGGAAACTGGATTTAGACAGTGGATGAATCAAATGCATTATTTACATTTAGAAAAAAATGTGGGCTACGTCGAGAAATAAAATAGTCACGTGAAACGCCCAAAGTATGAAGAATGCTGGCTAGCTTACATTTACATTTACATTTAAGTCATTTAGCAGACGCTCTTATCCAGAGCGACTTACAAATTGGTGCATTCACCTTATGATATCCAGTGGAACAACCACTTTACAATAGTGCATCTAACTCTTTTAAGGGGGGGGGGGTTAGAAGGATTACTTTATCCTATCCTAGGTATTCCTTAAAGAGGTGGGGTTTCAGGTGTCTCCGGAAGGTGGTGATTGACTCCGCTGACCTGGCGTCGTGAGGGAGTTTGTTCCACCATTGGGGTGCCAGAGCAGCGAACAGTTTTGACTGGGCTGAGCGGGAACTGTACTTCCTCAGAGGTAGGGAGGCGAGCAGGCCAGAGGTGGATGAACGCAGTGCCCTTGTTTGGGTGTAGGGCCTGATCAGAGCCTGAAGGTACGGAGGTGCCGTTCCCCTCACAGCTCCGTAGGCAAGCACCATGGTCTTGTAGCGGATGCGAGCTTCAACTGGAAGCCAGTGGAGAGAGCGGAGGAGCGGGGTGACGTGAGAGAACTTGGGAAAGTTGAACACCAGACGGGCTGCGGCGTTCTGGATGAGTTGTAGGGGTTTAATGGCACAGGCAGGGAGCCCAGCCAACAGCGAGTTGCAGTAATCCAGACGGGAGATGACAAGTGCCTGGATTAGGACCTGCGCCGCTTCCTGCGTGAGGCAGGGTCGTACTCTGCGAATGTTGTAGAGCATGAACCTACAGGAACGGGTCACCGCCTTGATGTTAGTTGAGAACGACAGGGTGTTGTCCAGGATCACGCCAAGGTTCTTAGCACTCTGGGAGGAGGACACAATGGAGTTGTCAACCGTGATGGCGAGATCATGGAACGGGCAGTCCTTCCCCGGGAGGAAGAGCAGCTCCGTCTTGCCGAGGTTCAGCTTGAGGTGGTGATCCGTCATCCACACTGATATGTCTGCCAGACATGCAGAGATGCGATTCACCACCTGGTTATCAGAGGGGGGAAAGGAGAAGATTAATTGTGTGTCGTCTGCATAGCAATGATAGGAGAGACCATGTGAGGATATGACAGAGCCAAGTGACTTGGTGTATAGCGAGAATAGGAGAGGGCCTAGAACAGAGCCCTGGGGGACACCAGTGGTGAGAGCACGTGGTGCGGAGACAGATTCTCGCCACGCCACCTGGTAGGAGCGACTTGTCAGGTAGGACGCAATCCAAGCGTGGGCCGCGCCGGAGATGCCCAGCTCGGAGAGGGTGGAGAGGAGGATCTGATGGTTCACAGTATCAAAGGCAGCCGATAGGTCTAGAAGGATGAGAGCAGAGGAGAGAGAGTTAGCTTTAGCAGTGCGGAGCGCCTCCGTGACACAGAGAAGAGCAGTCTCAGTTGAATGACTAGTCTTGAAACCTGACTGATTTGGATCAAGAAGGTCATTCTGAGAGAGATAGCAGGAGAGCTGGCCAAGGACGGCACGTTCAAGAGTTTTGGAGAGAAAAGAAAGAAGGGATACTGGTCTGTAGTTGTTGACATCGGAGGGATCGAGTGTAGGTTTTTTCAGAAGGGGTGCAACTCTCGCTCTCTTGAAGACGGAAGGGACGTAGCCAGCGGTCAAGGATGAGTTGATGAGCGAGGTGAGGTAAGGGAGAAGGTCTCCGGAAATGGTCTGGAGAAGAGAGGAGGGGATAGGGTCAAGCGGGCAGGTTGTTGGGCGGCCGGCCGTCACAAGACGCGAGATTTCATCTGGAGAGAGAGGGGAGAAAGAGGTCAAAGCACAGGGTAGGGCAGTGTGAGCAGAACCAGCGGTGTCGTTTGACTTAGCAAACGAGGATCGGATGTCGTCGACCTTCTTTTCAAAATGGTTGACGAAGTCATCAGCAGAGAGGGAGGAGGGGGGAGGAGGGGGAGGAGGATTCAGGAGGGAGGAGAAGGTGGCAAAGAGCTTCCTAGGGTTAGAGGCAGATGCTTGGAATTTAGAGTGGTAGAAATTGGCTTTAGCAGCAGAGACAGAAGAGGAGAATGTAGAGAGGAGGGAGTGAAAGGATGCCAGGTCCGCAGGGAGGCGAGTTTTCCTCCATTTCCGCTCGGCTGCCCGGAGCCCTGTTCTGTGAGCTCGCAATGAGTCGTCGAGCCACGGAGCAGGAGGGGAGGACCGAGCCGGCCTGGAGGATAGGGGACATAGAGAGTCAAAGGATGCAGAAAGGGAGGAGAGGAGGGTTGAGGAGGCAGAATCAGGAGATAGGTTGGAGAAGGTTTGAGCAGAGCTGGCATCGAACCCCCCCCCACACACTGGGAGAGCAGGGACCAGTTGGTGGTGGTGCTGGTAGGGAGGTGAAGGGTCGTTGGAAGACTGGTGCTGCAAATAAGTAAGTGGTTGACACAAGGTTTTGAGTTGACATATAATTAATCCCCTGGATTCATGGCCATTGGTTGAAAGAAAGAAAGTGCTTATTGCATGAGTGACCCCAGAGGTTAATCAGCAACCGTGGTGGAATTGCCTTAGTATGCCATGCTCATATGCTGACGTTAATAGGTGAAGACATTCCGCACGCTTGCTAATAGTAAAGGAAGCGAGACGTGACACTATGCTGATAAGGTAACATTATGACACTACGATATACATTCCTGCTATTGCTGATGCGGTAACATTATAAACACTTCCATATGAATACCTGCTACGCTAATGAGGTAACATTATAAATACTACCCTATGCAGTACATTTGGAAAGTATTCAGACCCCTTCCCAATCTACACACAATACCCCATAATGACAAAGTGAAAACAGGTTTTTAGACATTTTTGCAAACGTATTAAAAATAAATACCTTATTTACATAAGTATTCAGAACCTTTGCTATGAGACTCGAAATTGAGCTCAGGTGCATCCTGTTGCCATTGATCTCCATTGGACTCTTGATTGGAGTCCACTTGTGCTAAATTCAATTGATTTGGACATGATTTGGAAAGGCACACACCTGTATATATAAGATCCCACAGTTGACAGTGCATGTCAGAGCTAAAACCAAGCCATGAGGTCGAAGGAATTGTGAGCTCCGAGACAGGATTGTGTCGAGGCACAGATCTGGGGAAGAGTACAAAAAACATTCTGCAGCATTGATGTTCCCTCAGAACACAGTGGCCTCCATCATTTGAACCACCAAGACTCTTCCTAGAGTCGGCTGGCCGCCCCGGCCAAACTGAGCAATCAGGGGAGAAGGGCCTTGGTGAGGGAGGTGACCAAGAACCCGATGGTCACTCCGATAGAGTTCATCTGTGGAGATGGGAGGACCTTCCAGAAGGACAACCATCTCTGCAGCACTCCACCAATCAGGCATTTATGGTAGAGTGGCCAGACGGAAGCCACTCCACAGTAAAATGCACATGACTGCCCACTTGGAGTTTGCCAAAAGGCACTCAGACCATAAAAAAACAAGATTCTCTGGTCTGATGAAACCAAGATTGAACTCTTTGGTCTGAGTGCCAAGCGTCACGTCTGGAGGAAACCTGGCACCATCCCTACAGTGAAGCATGGTGGTGACAGCATCATGCTGTGGGGATGTTATTCAGGGACTGGGAGACTAGTCAGGATCGAGGGAAAGGTGAACGGAGCAAAGTACTGGGGCAAAAGTTCACCTTCCAACAGGACAATGACCCTAAGCACACAGCCAAGGCAACGCAGGAGTGGCTTCGGGACAGGTCTCTGAATGTCCTTGAGTGGCCCAAACAGAGCACGGACTTGAACCCAACTTGAACATCTCTGGAGAGACCTTAAAATAGCTGTGCAGCGATGCTCCCCTAGGAGAAACTCCACAAATACAGGTGTGCCAAGCTTGTAGCATCATACCCAAGAAGACTCAAGGCGGTAATCGCTGCCAAAGGTCCTTCAACAAAGTACTGAGTAATGGGTCTGATTTACTTATGTAAATGTTATATTTAAGTTTTTTTATTTGTAATACATTTGTAAAATTTTCTAAAAACTGTCGCGAACCGGCCCGAAGCCCGTAACAAAAAGGGTGAGAGAAAAGGAATAACGTGGAGATACATGGAGATAAGGAATAACAAAAAAGATTTATTAACTAAGGTAACCTATATACAAATAAACAATAGTGTGTCTGCATGGAGAGAGTCTCCCAACGAATGTGGAAGAGATCTATTTATCCTGGGACACACCCGGGCCCAGGTGTTTTCCAAGTCGCTGACGACCCTCCCGGCTCCGCCCACCGGCATCCTAATAAGGAAACGAGCAAAGAGAAAGAATACGGCAGACAGAGTGGGAGGGTCGTCACAAAACCTGTTTTTTGGGGGGGGGGGGGGACGAGACGATTTAATCCATTTTAGAATAAGTCTGTATGTAATGTAATGATTTAACTTTATAGATACTACCTTATAAATAATTGCTATGCTGATGAGTGAGAGAAAGGGATGAGTTATGAGTTTACTGGATAAATGAAAAGTGATGAACCATTCAGAGCAGCCTTATTGATGGAACATGTGTAACTACATAACAAGCAGACATAAACGCTCATAGTATATATTGTTTTCAATAAACTTCATTCTGCAATACAGGCATTTGAAATATTGCGCAGAAAAAAATTGAATTCATTGAATTCATCTGATATATCGCCCAGCCCTAATGTAAACCATGTGTTTGATGTATTTTATACAATTCCGCCCCAGCCATTACCAGGAGTCCGTCCTCCCCAATTAAGGTGCTACCAACCTCCTGTTACCCACACACACACGCACACACTCACAAGCAAAGGTGTCGAAGCGTGAGGGCTGTGAAGCTGACAGATGGATTTCAGCATTATAAGCAGTCTTTGGCTCAGCAAGTGCTGTTCCACAAGGGAGCGTGGCGAGAAAAGAACAGAAGAAAAGTAAGGGGGAGGAGAGGTAAGAGGCAGTATGCCATTCAGATCTTTTAATTAGGTGAGCTCTCCCAATTGATCCCAACCTTTTCCCTCTGTAGGCAGCGCTTCGGAATCCCGCGACAAGACACCAACCATTGTTATATTTGTGCTTCTTTGCTCCGAGCCACACGCGTACGGCAGCATCTGGCAAGTGTGGTGTGTGTGTGTGTGCATGTGTGTGTGATCGACTCGTATGATGTATTACAGTGGGGCCAGGCGGTTTCTCTCACAGCTAAAGTGAGGCTAATAGCACAGTGCAATGTAATGCTGCTTTATATCCAGTTTGCAAGCCAGTATGATAGGTGTCATAGAGCAGGCCCTAGGTGCAGGCAGATGTTTTCCCTTTGGGGTGACACATGGCTCCTCCTCCCCCTGTTCCCGTAAGGTCAGGAGTCAGAGCACCATTGTTCTGTAAATGTTGGCGCAGGGTGACCAGGGCCCTCCATTTGTGTGTCTCAACCTCAGGAGGAGAGATGGAGGTAGGTAGGTAAGTCTGTCTCTCTCACTCTCTCGCTCTCTCTCTGAAAACAGCCTATTTGGACCCTATCATCATTATGACAACTGGTGTCTCCAAGTGGCCACATACCTCTCAAAAGTGTGCACAGTTCCTAAGTAATTTCAATGGACTTTTATGACTAAGATACGCTCTCCTAGCTGTGCCGTTGAGGAACTAGAGCAAGCTCTCTTAGTTGTTTTTTTTGGAACACAGCCTGCATCCCCACCATCACACAATTACTGTTGTTTAATCAATCCAAAAACTGTGCATTTATAAATCGCAATCTGGGTCAGGTGGGCATCATTTCAAAGCTTGTTCTAATGCCAGCATGACGAGCTAAGTTATAAAGTACGATTCAATGTCAAGACCCGGGAAATGACCCATTTTCCCCAATGTCGCGCTAATAGAATTGCACAAAATACACTACCTTTAGCAAAAAAAATGTGATGGCACATTATCCAAACAGGTTGTCGCGTGGAAACCTTTAGCCTAGACTCAGAAGAAAGAGATAAAAGGGAGAGTTTCGACCAAAGAAGTTGATCAAAAATGTCAGACTTTAACCATGTTAGAGCAGCCTGGGAAAGTCTCAGACTCTATTCATCCTAGATTTTTTTCTCTCCACCATTCACCTTCTATTAATCTCTCCCAGAACAACATTTTGTGTGAATGGTTAGTACCGTGGTATCAGACTGACATTGACATTTGCCTTTCAGCAGTTGGCCATCTCCCAACACTACACGGGCCAAAAAACAACCATCAGAGAGATTACAATGTCTATAGTGATACAACATATCCATATCCAGATTTCTGCTTTAGAGAGGTGAGACATGTGGCTGATTCCATTGGAAGGTCAACCTGAGCATACCCAAATAAAGTTTGTAATTTCCAAGTGAAACCACGTTCACACTTATTCTTAAGGTCTATGTATTGGAGTTCATGCTTTATTTGACAGGTTTAAGTAGGAAATTGCATGTATGTTGGCCATTTCAAAGTAGTCAATCATTTTCCATGGCTTTTTGAAAGCTCACAGAGCTCGTTTGTCCCTCAATGTTATTTATGAAGATGAGATGACAAGTGTCTGAATTTTGTTTGCGTATTCCTTAGCCTTGTAAAGATGGGGAGGGTGACTGGGATAGGCAATGTAACATCCATCATGTTTTTTAGGAAAAGGTTTTGCGAAACATGCACCTTATATTGAATCATTTTGAAGCGTTCTCTGTGAAGCTAACTTTCCTCAAGGTTTTACATGGTCTTTAATTGGTTTCTCTCTTTTCATTGTGTCCTTTTTTTTTTACCATAACGGATGTGATGTGATAGTGATGTGTCAGATCTTAGCTTCAGAAGTTTGCTATTTAGGCTATGCTATCCTACTGTACTATGCCTTCTGCTGAGCTTTTTAAAGACTTCCTACCTTTTTTAAAACGTGTTCTGATGGGTTTTGATCATGACCTCTTTAAGATTTGTCTATTTCATAACGGAGTTAATTTTCCTCTTTAAAGTAATCATGGAAAATAGTTTTTGTTTTCAGCCAAGCCTTTTCTTAAAACTGTTAATCCATGTTTTGACCTAAAGACTTACAAACTGAAGCTTAACGTCATAACGCTTCTTATTTGCTTTATTTCTCGAACATGCCAATATTTAGACGCCCATACCTCAAATCAGGTCAACTCGACACCGCGTAGCGTTGAAGCTACATGTCTGAGGCTCACAACGCAGCGTTGGGGAGGTGACGGCAAGAGAAGAGAAGCGATGTGGCAGTGACAACGGTATAATGATGACTCAGACATCCTTGGCTCACGCTTGCCGGTGGACAAGCACCGGCGAAGCGCAGGGACAGAACTCTGGGAAAAGATAACAGAAATTGCGTGGGTCTGACGATAAGTACCTGGACCCTCCTCCTTAATGGCCCTGATACAGACAGACAGACAGACAGACAGACAGACAGACAGACAGACAGACAGACAGACAGACAGACAGACAGACAGACAGACAGACAGACAGACAGACAGACAGACTGTCTGCTAGCCAACCCCACCAAACAATCGAGTGAATGCCCAGGGCTTGAAATATGCCCGCTGATAAGAAATGAGAGGAAGGTGGAGGGAGAGAAAGAAAGAAAAGGAGCTTTGTACCACCTTGACGATTGGAGGTGAGCAGGGAGCCACACAATGCCTTCTGACAGACCACAGAGATATAGAGAGAGGACATAGAGAAGAGCGAGAGGAGACGTCTTTATCCTCTCTGTCTCTTATTGCAGCAATAGTATCACCTGCTGGAGTGCAAGAGAGAGAGATGGGACCCTCAGGCAGACAGACCCACATAGTCATCCTTAATCTAAAGTTAACTAAATGACACATGCTACTTTAACCAACGGTTCTCTGCCGGCTAAAAATCTCATCAGGTTCCCAGGGCTGGCAGAAGTGTTTGGCAGGCATTACAAATTGATGACCTCATCATTGTTCAATATAATAGCAGAATAAGTGGCCAGCGCCTTCTCTGACTCAATCTTATGGAGTGATAACGCAAGATAGTCATAGTGACGCAGATGCTTTCTGAACCTTCTTTCTCTCACACCCTCACTCTCTCACATACACTATCTAGCGCTCACATTCTCTTTATACTCTCTCACTTTCTATCTTTACTCTCCCTCTCACACTCCATCTTTACTCTCTCTCGCTTTCTATCTGTACTCTCCCTCTCACACTCAATCTTATCTCTCCATATCTCTCTCTTCCCCACCCTACTCTCTTTCTCTCTCATTCCCTCCTTACCCCATCATCCTCTCTCTCTACATGTACAGTATGAATACTGAGAATGTCCAGTCCGAATTTAGCACAGTAGTGTGATTATTATATATCTTTTTTTTTATTAAAAAAAAAATATATACACTGCTCAAAAAAATAAAGGGAACACTTAAACAACACAATGTAACTCCAAGTCAATCACACTTCTGTGAAATCAAACTGTCCACTTAGGAAGCAACACTGATTGACAATACATTTCACATGCTGTTGTGCAAATGGAATAGACAACAGGTAGAAATTATAGGCAATTAGCAAGACACCCCCAATAAAGGAGTGGTTCTGCAGGTGGTGACCACAGACCACTTCTCAGTTCCTATGCTTCCTGGCTGATGTTTTGGTCACTTTTGAATGCTGGCGGTGCTTTCACTCTAGTGGTAGCATGAGACGGAGTCTACAACCCACACAAGTGGCTCAGGTAGTGCAGCTCATCCAGGATGGCACATCAATGCGAGCTGTGGCAAGAAGGTTTGCTGTGTCTGTCAGCGTAGTGTCCAGAGCATGGAGGCGCTACCAGGAGACAGGCCAGTACATCAGGAGACGTGGAGGAGGCCGTAGGAGGGCAACAACCCAGCAGCAGGACCGCTACCTCCGCCTTTGTGCAAGGAGGAGCACTGCCAGAACCCTGCAAAATGACCTCCAGCAGGCCACAAATGTGCATGTGTCTGCTCAAACGGTCAGAAACAGACTCCACGAGGGTGGTATGAAGGCCCGACGTCCACAGGTGAGGGTTGTGCTTACAGCCCAACACCGTGCAGGTGTTTGGCATTTGCCAGAGAACACCAAGATTGGCAAATTCACCACTGGCGCCCTGTGCTCTTCACAGATGAAAGCAGGTTCACACTGAGCACATGTGACAGACATGACAGTCTGGAGACGCCGTGGAGAACGTTCTGCTGCCTGCAACATCCTCCAGCATGACCGGTTTGGTTGTGGGTCAGTCATGGTGTGGAGTGGCATTTCTTTGGGGGGCCGCACAGCCCTCCATGGGCTCGCCAGAGGTAGTCTGACTGCCATTAGGTACCGAGATGAGATCCTCAGACCCCTTGTGAGACCATATGCTGGTGCGGTTGGCCCTGGGTTCCTCCTAATGCAAGACAATGCTAGACCTCATGTGGCTGGAGTGTGTCAGCAGTTCCTGCAAGAGGAAGGCATTGATGCTATGGACTGGCCCGCCCGTTCCCCAGACCTGAATCCAATTGAGCACATCTGGGACATCATGTCTCGCTCCATCCACCAACGCCACGTTGCACCACAGACTGTCCAGGAGTTGGCGGATGCTTTAGTCCAGGTCTGGGAGGAGATCCCTCAGGAGACCATCCGCCACCTCATCAGGAGCATGCCCAGGCGTTGTAGGGAGGTCATACAGGCACGTGGAGGCCACACACACTACTGAGCCTCATTTTGACTTGTTTTAAGGACATTACATCAAAGTTGGATCAGCCTGTAGTGTGGTTTTCCACTTTAATTTTGAGTGTGACTCCAAATCCAGACCTCCATGGGTTGATAAATTTGATTTCCATTGATACTTTTTGTGTGATTTTGTTGTCAGCACATTCAACTATGTAAAGAAAAAAGTATTTAATAAGAATAGTTCATTCATTCAGATCTAGGATGTGTTATTTTAGTGTTCCCTTTATTTTTTTGAGCAGTGTTTATATATTTTTGTATTTTACCTCCTTTTTCTCCCCAATTTTGATCTTGTCTCATCGCTGTAACTCCCCAACTGGCTCGGGAGGTGAAGGTTGAGTCATGCTTCCTGCGAAACATGACCCGCCAAACCGCGCTGCTCAACACCCGCACACTTAACCCGGGAGACAATGTGTCGGAGAAAACACAGTTCAACTGACGACCGCGGTCAGCTTGCAGGCGCCCGGCCTGCCACAAGGAGTTGCTAGAGCGCGATGAGCCAAGTAAAGCCCCCCCGGCCAAACCCTCCCCTAACCCGGACGACGCTGGGCCAATTGTGCTCCGCCCTATGGGACTCCGGATCACGGCCGGTTGTGATACAGCCCGGAATCAAACCAGGGTCTGTAGGGACGCCTCTAGCACTCCACTCCACCTGTGTTACTGTACTCTTAAAACGGCCGGAGGGACCAGGGGGACTTCAATTGTCATGAGACACAGGTCACATGATGCCCCACAATCTGACCCCTGTGTGAGAACCTTCCATTTACAGAGAAGAAAAACCCCTGTGGAGAGAGTGAACTCCAACCCACGACTCAGTGGGCTGTGCTGCTGTGTGTGTGTGTGTGTATGCGTGCGGGTGTGTGTGCTGTCTTTCTCCATCCATCCAATTTCAAAAGGGTCCTTCTCTTTGGCTAATGTTAAAGGAATCACTCTTGATCGATTGGAGAAGGGGACTCGGGGAGTCCATAATAAAATGCATGCCAACCTTGTCCCAGTGTTCTATTCTGACTGCCTGGCATTTTATGCCCGTTGGCACTGCCACAGGGCACCACACAGCGGGGACACCATCAGTAACCGCTGGCGACTGCCAGTATTGTGAGCGTGTGCTGAATCAGACCATTCATTAATTCAATGAGAGGGCACAAAATGGACACCAGTTTCCCTCTTCACACAGAGCAGAGAAGCCGTCTATGAGAAGTTAGCACCAGCTGCAGCTGTCACGGCTCGTTTGGCCACACATCCACTTCCTCTCATCCTTCTCCATGTCAGTCCCAAGACTAGAGCCAGTTTCCACTCAATTGCACAACATTTTCTAAAGTGGATTTTTAATTAGGTTCATCAGTGATTCGGATGCAATTGACTAGAGGCAAATACTGTAAGATCGTATTGTTTTTTTCTACAGCTTATTGGCCATTGTAGTGCTATTATCAGAATAAAATGTTATTTGTCACATGCTTTGTGAACAACAGGTCTAGACTAACAGTGAAATGCTTTCTGCCCCTTTCCAACAATGCACAGAGAAAAAAAGAGAAATATTAACACGAGAAATAAATATAGAATGAGTAATGATAACTTGACTATGTACACATGGTACCAGTGTCGAGTCGATGTGCAGGGGTGCGAGGTAATTGAGGTAGAGATATACAGATGTGGTAGATATACAGATATGTCCATAGTGCCTTCAGAAATATGTTTTTCTCTCACCCATTTACAAACAAACTTGTTTTTGGAAATGATTGCAAATGTATTGAAAATGAACTACAGATATCTAATTTACATAAGTATTCACACCTGTGTCAAAGCATATTAGAATCACCTTTTGTCAGTGATTACAGCTGTGAGTCTTTACACACCTGGATTGTACAATATTTGCACATTATTCTTTCTAGCCAGAGATTATTTTCAAGCAAATTTAAGTTAACACTGTAACTAGGCCAATCAGGAACATTGAATGTCGTCTTGGTAAGCAACTCCAGTGTACAATATACAGTACCAGTCAAAGGTTTGGGGACACTTACTCATTCAAAGGTTTTTCTTTATTTTTACTATTTTCTATATTGTAGAATAATAGTGAAGACATCAAAACTATGAAATAACACATATGGAATCATGTAGTAACCAAAAAAGTGTTAAACTAATCAAATTATATTACTTTCTTTTTCATCATAGCGCTTGATGGTTTTTGCAACTGCATTTGAAGAAACTTTCAAAGTTCTTGACATTTTCCGTATTGACTGACCTTCATGTCTTAAAGTAATGATGGACTGTCGTTCTTGCCATAATAGGGACTTGGCCATTTACCAAATAGGGCTATCTTCTGTATACCACCCCTACCTTGTCACAACTGATTGGCTCAAACATATTAAGAAGGAAAGAAATTCCAAGTTTTAACAAGGCACACCTGTTAATTGAAATGCATTCCAGGTGACTACCTCATGAAGCTGGTTGAGAGAATGTCAAGTGTGCCAAGTTGTCATCAAGGCAAAGGGTGGCTACTTTGAAGAATCTGAAATATAAAATATATTTTGATTTGTTGAGCACTTTTTCAAGTCAAATCACATTTTATTGGACACATACACATGGTTAGCAGATGTTATTGCGAGTGTAGCAAAATGCTTATGCTTCTAGATCTGACAGTGCATCAGTATCTAACAGGTAATATCTAACAATTCCACAACAAAACCTAATACACATAATCTAGTAAAGGAATGGGATAAGAACATATAAGTATAAAATATATGGATGAGCAGTAACAGAGCGGCTAAGATGCAATAGATAGTAAAGAATAGATAGTGAATGATACAGTATTTGCATATGAGATGAGTAATGCGAGATATGTAAACATTCTTAAAGTAGCATTATTAAAGTGACTAGTGTTCCATTTATTAAAGTGGGCAATTGTATCAAGTCTGTAGGTAGGCAGCCACCTCTCTGTGCTAGTGGTGGCTGTTTAATGCAACCGCTGTGTCAGATTTCAAAAAGGCTTTACGGAGAAAGCACACTTTGCGATTATGTTAGGTCTGCACCTAGCCACAGAAACCCATACAGCCATTTTTCAGCCAAAGAGAGTGTCACAAAAGTCAAAAATAGCATTAAAATGAATCACTTACCTTTGATGATCTTCATCTGGTGGCACTCCTAGGTCTCCATGTTAGACAATAAATGTTAATATTGTTCGATAATGTCCCTCTTTATGACCAAATACCTCCTTTTGTTTGCGCGTTTTGTCCAGTAATCCGAATGCTTAAGGCGCATGCACTAATTCCAGACGAAAAGTACAAAAAAAGTACAATAAAAGTTAGTAGAAACATGCCAAACGATGTTTAAAATCAATCCTCCGATTGTTTTTGTCATAAATAATCAATAATATTTCAACCGGACAAAAGATTCGTCAATAGGAGAGGAGAAACAAGAAAGGCGCATTCCCGATCAGGCGCATGGCTGATGAATGGAAATTTCCACTGGCCACTGACTAAAAGTGCTGTATCTCCCTCATTTTTCAGAGTAAAAGCCTGACACAATGCCTAAAGACTGGACACATGTAGAGGAATCCACAGAGCTCGTGAACTGGGTCCTAAGTCTTTGTATGGTGGATAGGCTTTCAATGGAAAAACAGCCTTTCAAAATAATAGTACTTCCTGGTTGGATTTTCCTCGGGTTTTCGCCTTCCATATGAGTTCTGTTACACTCACATACATTATTTTAACATTTTTGGAAACGTTAGAGTGTTTTCTATCCACATCTACTAATTACATACATATCCTATCTTCTGGGCCTGAGTAGCAGGCAGTTTAATTTGGGCCCGCTTTTCATCCAAAATTCCGAATGCTGCCCCCTACCCTAGTGAAGTTAAGGAGAAGTTTATCTTTATTCGTATGTTCAACACTTGTATCGTTTATCAATGTTTATGATGAGTATTTCTGTAATTTGATGTGGCTCTCTGCACTTTCACCGGATGTTTGTTTGAGACAATCCATTTCTGACCATAATGCGCCAATATAAACTGAGATTTTTGGATATAAATTTGAACTTTATCGAACAAAACATACATGTATTGTGTAACATGAAGTCCTATGAGTGCCATCTGATGAAGATCATCAAAGGTTAGTGATTAATTTTATCTCTATTTCTGCTTTTTGTGACTCCTCTCTTTGGCTGGAAAAATGGCTGTATGGTTTTCTGTGACTAGGTGCTGACCTAACATAATCGCATGGTGTGCTTTCGCAGTAAAGTATTTTTGAAATCGGACATTGTGGTTGGATTTACAAGAAGTTTATCTTTAAAATGGTGGATAATACTTGTATGTTTGAGGAATTTTAATTATGGGATTTCTGTCGTTTTGAATTTGGCACCGTGCAATTTCACTGGCTGTTGTCGAGGTGGTTTTTCGAAGCTGTTTTTCAATCTCTCTGTCTCAGCTTTGATGCACCTGTACTGACCTCGCCTTCTGGATGGAAGCGGGGTGAAGAGGCAGTGGCTCGGGTGGTTGTTGTCCTTGATAATATTTTTTGCCTTCCTGTGACATCGGGTGTTGTAGGTGTCCTGGAGGGCAGGTAGTTTGCCCCCGGTGATGTGTTGTGCAGACCACCGTCTGGAGAGCCTTGCGGTCGTGCGCAGTGCAGTTGCCGTACTAGGTGGTGTTTCAGCCCGACCGGATGCTCTCAATTGTGCACCTGTAAAAGTTAGTGAGTTTTCGGTGACAAGCCACATTTTTTCAGCCTCCTGAGATTGAAGAGGCGCTGTTGCACCTTCTTCACCACACTGTCTGTGTGCGTGGACCATTTCAGATTGTCAGTGATATGAACACAGAGGAACTTAAAACTGTCAAACTAATCCACTGCTGTCCCGTTGATATGGATAGGGGGGTTCTCCCTTTGTGGTTTCCTCTAGTCCATGATCATCTCTTTTGTTTTGCTAACATTGAGTGAGAGGTGATTTTCCTGACACCACACTCCGAGGGCCCTCACCTCTTCCCTGTAGGCTGTCTTGTCGTTGTTGGTAATCAAGCCTACCACTGTAGTGTTGTCTGCAAACTTGATGATTGAGTTGGATGCTTGCATGCCCATGCAATCATGGGTGAACAGGGAGTATAGGAGGGGGCTGAGAACGCACCCTTGTGGGGCCCCAGTGTTGAGGATCAAATCAAAGTTTATTTGTCACGTGCACCGAATACAACAGGTGTAGACCTTACAGTGAAATGCTTACTTACAGGCTCTAACCAATAGTGCAAAAAGGGTATTAGGTGAACAATAGGTAAGTAAAGAAATAAAAACAACAGTAAAAAGAGTGAAAAATAACAGTAGTGAGGCTATATACAGTAGTGAGGCTATATAAGTAGCGAGGCTACATACAGACACAGGTTAGTCAGGCTGATTGAGGTAGTATGTACATGTAGATATGGTTAAAGTGACTATGCATATATGATGTACAGAGAGCAGCAGTAGTGTAAAAGGGCGGGTTGGCACTCCGGTCCCACTTGCCATGTGGTAGTAGAGAGAACAATCTATGACTGGGGTGGCTGGGGTCTTTCACAATGTTTAGGGCCTTCTTCTGACACCGCCTGGTGTAGAGGTCCTGGATGGCAGGCAGCTTAGCCCCAGTGATGTACTGGGCCATACGCACTACCCTCTGTAGTGCCTTGCAGTCGGAGGCCGAGCAATTGCCGTACCAGGCAGTGATGCAACCGGTCAGGATGCTCTCGATGTTGCAGCTGTAGAACCTTTTGCGGATCTCAGGACCCATGCCAAATCTTTTTCATTTCCTGAGGGGGAATAGGCTTTGTCGTGCCCTCTTCACGACTGTCTTGGTGTGTTTGGACCATTCTAGTTTGTTGTTGATGTGGACACCAAGGAACTTGAAGCTCTCAACCTGCTCCACTACAGCCCCGTCGATGAGAATGGGGGCGTGCTCGGTCCTCTTTTTCCTGTAGTCCACAATCATCTCCTTAGTCTTGGTTACGATGAGGGATAGGTTGTTATTCTGGCACCACCCGGCCAGTTCTCTGACCTCCTCCCTATAGACTGTCTCGTCGTTGTCGGTGATCAGGCCTACCACTGTTGTGTCGTCTGCAAACTTAATGATGGTGTTGGAGTGTGCCTGGCCATGCAGTCGTGGGTGAACAGGGAGTACTGGAGGGGACTGAGCACGCACCCCTGGGGGGCTCCAGTGTTGAGGATCAGCGTGACAGATGTGTTGCTACCTACCCTCACCACCTGGGGCGGCCCGTCAGGAAGTCCAGGACCCAGTTGCACAATGATGAGTTTTGAGGGTACTATGGTGTTGAATGCTGAGCTGTAGTCAATGAACAGCATTCTTACATAGGTTTTCTCTTGTCCAGATGGGATAGGGCAGTGTGCAGTGTGATGGTGATTGCATCGTCTGTGGACCTATTGGAGCGGTAAGCAAATTGGAGTGGGTCTAGTGTGACAAGTAGGGTGGAGGTGATATGATCCTTGACTAGTCTCTCAAAGCACTTCATGATGACAGAAGGAAGTGCTATGGGGCGATTAGTCATTTAGTTCAGTTAACGTTACTTTCTTGGGAACAGCAACAATGGTGGCCATCTTGAAGCATGTGGGGACAGCAGACTGGGATAGGGAGAGATTGAATATGCCCGTAAACACTCCAGCCACTGTTCTGCGCATGCTCTGAGGACGCGGCTAGGGATGCCGTCTGGGCCGGCAGCCTTGCGAGGGTTAACACGTTTAAATGTTTTACTCACGTCGGCCACGGAGAAGGAGAGCCCACAGTCTTAGTTAGCGGGCCGCGTTGGCGGCGCTGTATTGTCCTCAAAGCCCCGGCGGGGCTGGTTTTCTTTTTGTAATCCGTGATTACCTGTAGACCCTGCCACCTACGTCTTGTGTTTGAGCCGTTGAATTGCGACTCCACTTTGTCTCTATACTGACACTTTGCTTGTTTGATTGCCTTAACAGAGAGAGAATAACTACACTGTTTGTTATCGGCCATGTTTCCAGTCGTCTTGCCATGATTAAATACAGTGGTATGTGCTTTCAGTTTTGAGCGAATGCTGCCATCAATCTACGGTTTCTGGTTAGGGAAGGTTTTAATAGTCAGTGGGTACATCTCCGATACACTTCCTTATAAATTTGCTCACCGAGTCAGCTTATACGTCAATGTTATTGTCTGAGGCTACCCGGAACTGTCGTAGAAAATCACTTCAAATATAACTCTTACAAGAACTTTGTGAACTCAAATAAGATTTTTAATACAAATTGTATCACAATCTGGAATGTCCGCGGAACACACCCCGCGGCACACACACCGCGGAACACCCACCGCGGAACCCCCCCTTTCCCAGAGCCTTAGCTCCTATATTTATACACACATAGCACTATGTCCATCCCTTATGCAAATGAAGTCTCCCTTCTCAAGTCATTCGCCACCACTATCCTCTAGTTCAAGCTTCCCGCTTGTTCACGCCCAATAACGCCCACATCTGCTCTCAGCTAGACTACAATGGTGGCCGGACCCTCCATCCTAGTGTGTCAGCATAATGTGTCAATGTACTCTTTGTTTTGTTTGCCTTTATTGGAATCAGCAGATTCTGTCTTATAAACCTCTGTTTAGAAGCAGCTGACTATGGATCCCTCTATCTTTAGTGTGTCAGCATAATGTGTCAATGTACTCTTTGTTCAGTTTGCCTTTATTGGAATCAGCAGATTCTGTACTATACGCCTTCTTTTTAGAAGGAGCTGACTATGGGTCCTTTTTATCATTAGTGTGTCAGGTCAGCAGACCATGTGTCTCCCCCTTTCATTAATGTGTCCAATTGTCTTAGGCATATTTCTCTAGTATGTGTCTTATTGGAATTGTCAGACTATATGTCTCTTCTACCATTAGCATCCAGTTGCCTTATGTTACTACTACAATCCCCCCTCTGGGGCTATTTAGCCACATAAATGATACAAATAAGACTTTGGGATAGTAAAAGAAAATACCTATGATAAACAAGAAAATACAAAAAATAAAAACAAAGTGAAGCATATAAACCAACTAGACCAAACATCTCCAATGTGAAATAGGAGTAAAAGATCTAATCAGAAACATAAAAAAACAAAAACTAACTAGACCAAACATCTCCAATTGTCATAAGAGTAATAGATCAAATTTGGTATAAAAAATATAAGGATAAAATATTACATATTTGATGAAGCATGAGATATATCTAATTCTGTTGCTTTTTCAATGTTCTTATCTTGAGGTAGATCATTAGAGTTTATCAGAAAGTTTCAAATATCAGTAAAAACTCTCCTGACTGATGTCTCAGATTGCTTTGTTGGCACGGTGGTCTGCTTGGTAAGGGCAGTCGATGTCATCTAGTGGTAGCTACTGTGGTCGTCACAGCAGCCGCCACCCTTGTTGTTGTCACAGGTTCTTCCTGTTCAGGTGCAGGGGTAGGTCTTCACCTTCCACTGGTTCAATCTTGTTCATGATGAGCACCTACTCGTCTTTTACTTTGATTCATGTCAGGTCACATCCTTTCGGGTCCCAAACGACTTCTCCCTTTGTTTGGTGATCTGTCCATCCACTGAGTGCAATCTCCGATAAGGGTTTGATCCTTATGATTGAGATAGACTACAGTTCTCCTGCTTCTGTTATACATTGAGGTGGAACATAGATTCTAACCTTGTCAGTCTTTTTGGATTGTTCGGCTGATTCCATTCTTCTCTTCCTGCTCCCACCATACATCTTGATTGTGCATTAGTCTGTTGTTTCTATACTAGCATTCACTGTTACTTCTGTTATGTCAATGTCATTATTCTTTTGTTGTTCTAACTTCAATTATCTGTAAAGGAGGCCATTCAAAAGTTTAAAAGTCAATTGTGAGGTAATCCCCATTTTCTTCAGCTTGCGGGACTTTTCCTCCTCTTTCTTCACCTGAAGCTCCCTCCTCAGGCCGGACTTAGCTTCCATCTGGTAGGGTTTCAATTTTAGGAAAGAAACGTTCTTATTCTGTTCCTTGTGAGGCCTCTCCTCCTCTTCTGGGTGCATTAGTCGGTGCACGTGTCATATTTTGGCTTTCACTTGATTTACTGTTTTCTTGGCTCCTCCCTGGCATCTCAATCGTTTCCGCTGCTCCTGCTCCCTCCAGGCTCCCTCCTGGTGAATCAGCATCCTCAGTGTCCTCATCTCTATGTGGTTGTATCCTTCTCTCTGTTGGGACTCAGCTGCAGTGGTTCAGATGGTACCACATCTGGCTTCTTTTCACTTGGACGGCCGTTCTTGTTGCTTTGGCCACCTCATAGGGTCCATCTCTCCTCGGTTGATCCCACTTCCTCCGGAACACTTGAACGTGGACTAGATCTCCTGGTATCACTGGGAGAAGTCCTTCTGGTCCCCTTGGATCATCAGACGTAGAACCTCTCATCCTGGCTCAGGTTTCTGCCTTCTTTCTGTGAAGCATTCATACTTAGAGACTTATGGCCTCTGTTCTAAGATTGCACCATACATCCTCTTACTTCCATCACTCATCACACAACAAACAGACATTCCAGCTGAAGCTGGCGAACCCCTCTCCTTCTGGTTTCCTAAACATAAGACTTGGAAAACATCAGACAAAACATAACAGCATTGACAATGTTATGTGTTATGCATAAATATATTCATGCAAACTGAAATCTGAGACCATGACAATTCCCACTCTCTCTTTACCTGACTCTATGCCTCCAGGATACTTTTCTGCTGGACTCCACAAAAATAAAAGCCCTAAAAAGCTTCCTCATGCTTCCACCCAGTCTTCCCCTTTCGGCCACAGGTTCTGAGAGGTGTTCCCAAATCATGTCAATTTTTACTTAGTTTCCCATCTGCTCCATTTTAACTGATAATCATGTGCATAACCTACAATTAACATTATCTCTTCTTGAATTAATTCAACACTGTTTATGCTTTCATATCAATCCCTTTAACATGTTTGTTTAGAGTATAATATCCTATAATCTATTCTTTATCACATTATGTATTAAAAAATGAAACAAGTAACCTCCAAACTCAACCCAGTATGTCTAAAGTAGCCCCCAAACTCAACCCAGTATGTCTATAGTGGAATCTAATCTCTCTCTCTCTCTCTCTCTGATTCCACATCCTCTGTCATGGTGTTTTCAAGCTCATCCATTATTCAACTGGACCTTACTTCTCGTGAGACTTATGCACCCACCAAAGAGAGACATAAAGAACTTTACCACTGCAGTGTTGTAAGAAGTATACCACCAGCCTGGTGTATCTTGATGTACACTCAGTCTCCAGAATGCAGCCCAAGCCCTTCCATTTCTGGCTGTTTTTTCCTGAGGACATACACACTAACACATGGGTTATTTCCTGACAACATTAGCAAGATCACTAAATCTTAAGTTTTAATAATAGCCCTATGTAACCATTCTGCCTCAAATACCTGGCCTCCTACCACAGAAATATTCATAATGATAATCAAATGATGTTCCCTACATCAACTGCTGTACAATAACATGTAATCAGTCAAATGTCTTCCAGTTGGATTAATATCCAATCCTATCAAAACTAAGTAATAAGTTTCTTAAACTTTTGCTCTAGTGTTCAAAATGCCACCACTTATTCTTTTTACCATATCTTTAGATATGTGAATTGTTCTATTTACTTTTAGAATTGTCCCTATATTTTACACAGCCAGCTATCTTTCCTTTTCTGTGAATTATCTCTATTTTTATACATATTTCTAGAAATAACACCCCTTTACTACCATTACCTTCATTTATAAGTCCCCTAACCCATAACTGCCATTGTTTGATACATACTTAAAACATCCTTAAGTCAATTTATATATCATTTATATCAGTCCCTCCTCAGGAACATATACACAACCTTATGTTCCTCAAAACAAAAATAAATTGACCAAACGAGAAAAAGAGAAATTAAAATAAAAAAAATAAAAATAAAAAAAATAATAATCATAATAATAATAATAATTGCACATTTGCAATATTACCACTATTTGTAATGTAATGGAAAACGTCCATCCGTTTCATTCTATGCCAATGTTATTGTTGGTCTCTGTCTTCTTCATCCTTGGGTAACATTGCACAACAGAATACCTTTTTATTCCATTATTTTATAAAAGTTTTAACATTACAATTCCAATGATATTATAAAACAAAATAAACAAAAAACCTTATCTAATCCTCTGTAAGTTGTCAACCTCCTTGTCTCAGGAGTATTTTCCAGAGTGGCCCTAGGCCTATGAAATTTAAACAGTGCTATATCTAAATAACTAAACAGTTATTTTGAAATACTTTTCCCAATCCAATATTCAGGATAACAGTCCTTAGTGTTTACTTTAACTCAAATTTGACCTTATCTATTCAATACACAACATCCCTTTAATAATTAACATTTATACTAAACACTTTTATTACCAGTACTATCTATTTTCCCAATAGCCCTTTTGTCTCAGTTTTTCTTACATGAGTGGCCTGGTAATAAAAGTTCAATACCCCAATTCCTTTAATTCATAATACACCCTGGCCCATATCATTTCAACATGTCTATTATTTGATACAGTTCACAGGTCATCAGACACAGTTGTCCCTCACTATTCAGTCGATTAGGGCGGGTATGAGCTCCACACCCACTAGTGGTGATATTCTCTCCCATGCCCTAAAGCATTCTGACGTCACCTTTCATGACAACTCCCTTATTCTACTGGTGATCTCTCAGATGAATTACAGATGATGTAGTTATCAACAAAACCCTTACAGAATCCCACACTCCAATAAACCCTTTAGAAAAACTTTCAACACTTTTTATATGCATAATGAACAAAACACATTTGTGTATTCCCCCAAAGACCATAACCCCAAAGAACTGATAGTTTTACCTATGAACCCATGTTATATCGAAAAAACAAAAATAAACCTATTCCGAATAACTTATTCAATTTAAGGGTACAACTCTTCATAATTTTCCCAGGGACATAATAGATTTTCAAAGTAATTATACAGTTTGAATAGAGTCTGGTGTCTTAAACATTTTATAAGTATATCCCACCTGTTCCAACAATTTCTAGTAAAAGGTGATCAGTCTTTCACAAGAAATTCCTAGGATTCAGGGCATTTTGAGACCATTAATATGTTTCCACTCCCCCTTTCTTTAGGAGCAACTTAAATACATTTTTCAAAAACATGTTCATCCTTTTGCATACCCAATTTGAAACTGAATTGGAAAAAACCCTTCCAATAAACCTACTAATGTATATTCATTCCCAGTACATGGTGCACTTAGTAGTAAATCATAAGTCAATAATCGCAAAGGGGCTGGACTCACTCATCCAGAACTCCATGTTTTAGCCTTATCCAGATATTTTTATTTTTAAAGCGGCTGACTTTAATTAACTGCTTTCCACAGTAATGCAGTCTCCAATGACATTGTTGACCAGAGAAGATTAAAAAACCCTTTTTTTCCCTTATTCTTTCTGGAAAAGAAAGTGTACATATTGTTAATATTCACAACATTACCTTTTAGTCAGCAAACCAATAATTTTACTTATCCATAGATTTTATTCTAAAGCGTCTTTAACAGTTCCAGAGAATTGTGGTATAGAATGTCTAACAATTAAAATTCCATCGTTATTTTACTAGATGTCAAACGTGATCCAATACTTCTTCTTGACCACATATAAACTGTAATCTCTATGAAACACTCATTGTTCGCTCAGAGACTATACACCGACAAGTAAAAAATTCCATTCTCACTAACCTCAAACCAATTAGTTGTTTGTTATTTTGACAAGGAAATAAACTCTTGTATAGCGGCATTTCCTACTACCGCACTAAGTTCTAATGTCACATTACACTACCCGATATACCTATATCCAGAACAGAGAGCTATTTTCTTATTGGTTCTTAGATCTTGTCAATAGTTCTGCCAATCACCCGCACGTCTGCGAGGACTAGAGGAACCACACACACAACCTCATCGCAATGTATTTTCTGATGATAGAATGTTACCGGGTAATGGCGTCCCCCATTATCCAGTTTTTTCATATTCAATCCGAAGTCGGTAGAACTAATGTGCGCGTCTTTTAGTGAATCCATGGCTTTTTTTTTTAAAAATCCCTCAATGCTATGGTGAAACAATCCTTTTGTTTTCATGCCACTATTTATTTATTTATTTTGTCTCTACTTTCTTACCTCTTCTCCATATTCTTATTGTTTGATCCTATGGTCAATGTACTAGTGAGTCAAGCCACCCCTGTTCTCCTTTTTATCCTGGCCACTCGATTTTGCACCGCTGTCTACCCTGCAGGCTAGTTTTCAGACCGTAGCTTCTGTAGACACAGAGTGTCTGACGGCCTGTTTTTACCTCCTTCTTTGTTTCACCGTACGCGAATTCTTAATGTGTCCTAGATTCCACTATTTATCTTAACCAACTTAGATTTGTTTTAACGTTATAGTACAATTTCAGTTCATTGGCGCTCCTACTTTCTGTTTTGTTTCACACTTTTCTATCCGTATTTATACTATTCGGTTAACGCCTATTTAAGTATTTTTATTTATTCTTTGTTTTGACACCTTTTTTAGTAATTCTACTATGGTCGCTTATGACTTTATCACATCAGTGTATTTATCCTTGATTACAACTTATTTTACTTCGATGTTTCTTAACTTCTTTCCCTCTGCCTAATAGCAGTTAACGACACCCTTCATCAATTCTACTCTGTCACAGGAGAACTGCGCACACCCTCTTCAGGACGCTCTGCCTACACGCACACAACCTGTCCTATCTTTTTTCCTAATCTTCTATTTTTACACAGATCTACTCATTTCTTACAACATTATCATTCATCCTTTTATGTTTCATCCGTTCATTCAATCCCTTTGTTTTTACCTCAAAACAACTCAGTCTTTCTTTTTTGACTTAATTCACTTCCACCTACATAAGCCTAGACTTCTTACAATATGACGAGACTACTGTCTAATCGGATCAGCTTGTCTTCATATCCTATTCAACCCCCAATACTTATCTTTTCTTCTATTATTAGGGTAGTATTGTGGCGTGACCTACTGAATTACCAAACCCTGGTAGCTAGACAGAGCGGTTTTTTATTCGCAGGATTTCTTTTGCATTTGAACGCCGCACAATCGGGCCAACGTTTTTCCTGCACCTACTACTTCACTTCATACAGTCCTCCTTTCAGAGCAGAAACTATGAATATTTATTTAATTACTGATTTATGTTTTGACCGTATAAGTTACTTTTGCAGTTGAACGCCGCACAATCGGGCCAACGTTTTCCTACAACCTACTGTTTTATGCTTTGACTGTATAAGCTACTTTTTCAGTTGAACGCCGCACAATCGGGCTAACGTTTTCCTACAACCTACTGTTTTATGCTTTGACTGTATAAACTACTTGTTATAGCCCTGCGCCTGAGCCCAGCCGCTCAACTAGAGAGTACAAACAGTTGCGCCGATCAGCCCACACAAGGCTGCTCAAAATGAATGGTCCGACGAGAGGGGCAGTCCGAATCACACACACCCGACACGAGTCGCCCGCTCAGGTTGACTGAGGTGTGTTTACGCACATCCCAAAACAGATCCTGATACGGTCGAACCCGGCCAAGCAGAATCAGACGGAACAACTCCCCCAATCAAACCAGACACATGAACCTGTCTCGAGCAGTCCAACCAGAACAAATGCCCGCTCCCCCCAGCCAAACACCCGACACAATCAAAGTTCACAGTTCCAGTTCACTCAATCTCTAGACATGCGCATTCATACAAAACCCAAACTCACACATGCATGCACATTTATTTGAATTCAAAAGTTCTTTCGTTTTTATCGTTTTTAGGAAATTTGAGAGAGAGACCTACATGACATTCCTCCCGCTGAGACAGGACTCTGAAGCAATCCACACAAACATTTCAACTATTGTAAGAACTTGCTTACCGTATATAGTTGGGCGGCCACCTCTGTTTGTTTAGATTGTCCAAAGAACCCATCATCAGCCAAGAACGTCACCGTCCCTGTCACTCCTGGCTAGCTCGCCAATTATGTCGTAGAAAATCACTTCAAATATAACTCTTACAAGAACTTTGTGAACTCAAATAAGATTTTTAATACAAATTGTATCACAATCTGGAATGTCCGCGGAACACACCCCGCGGCACACACACCGCGGAACACCCACCGCGGAACCCCCCCTTTCCCAGAGCCTTAGCTCCTATATTTATACACACATAGCACTATGTCCATCCCTTATGCAAATGAAGTCTCCCTTCTCAAGTCATTCGCCACCACTATCCTCTAGTTCAAGCTTCCCGCTTGTTCACGCCCAATAACGCCCACATCTGCTCTCAGCTAGACTACAATGGTGGCCGGACCCTCCATCCTAGTGTGTCAGCATAATGTGTCAATGTACTCTTTGTTTTGTTTGCCTTTATTGGAATCAGCAGATTCTGTCTTATAAACCTCTGTTTAGAAGCAGCTGACTATGGAT
Source organism: Salvelinus alpinus (assembly GCF_045679555.1). NCBI lineage: Eukaryota > Metazoa > Chordata > Actinopteri > Salmoniformes > Salmonidae > Salvelinus > Salvelinus alpinus. Next base: position 47,296,578 of record NC_092112.1, read on the forward strand.
CCCTCTATCTTTAGTGTGTCAGCATAATGTGTCAATGTACTCTTTGTTCAGTTTGCCTTTATTGGAATCAGCAGATTCTGTACTATACGCCTTCTTTTTAGAAGGAGCTGACTATGGGTCCTTTTTATCATTAGTGTGTCAGGTCAGCAGACCATGTGTCTCCCCCTTTCATTAATGTGTCCAATTGTCTTAGGCATATTTCTCTAGTATGTGTCTTATTGGAATTGTCAGACTATATGTCTCTTCTACCATTAGCATCCAGTTGCCTTATGCTTACTACTGAATGCCCCCTCTGGGGCTATTTAGCCACATAAATATACAGTTCACAGGTCATCAGACACAGTTGTCCCTCACTATTCAGCCGGTTAGGGTGGGTTTGAGCTCCACACCCACTTGTGGTGATATTCTCTCCCATGCCTTAAAGCATTCTGACGTCACCTTCTTATGATAACTCCCTTATTCCACCAGTGTTCTCTCAGATGAATTATAGATCGATGTTTTTATCAACAAAACCCTTTGGAGTAACTTTCATCACTTTCTATATGCAGAATGAACAAAACACATTAGTGTATTTATCCAAAGACCATAACCCCTAAGGAACTGATAGTTTTACCTATGAACCCATGTTATATCGAAAATAAAAATTAAAATAAACCTATTCGAATAACTTATTCAATTTAAGGGTACAACTCTTCATAATTTTCCCAGGGACATAATAGATTTTCAAAGTAATTATACAGTTTGAATAGAGTCTGGTGTCTTAAACATTTTATAAGTATATCCCACCTGTTCCAACAATTTCTAGTAAAAGGTGATCAGTCTTTCACAAGAAATTCCTAGGATTCAGGGCATTTTGAGACCATTAATATGTTTCCACTCCCCCTTTCTTTAGGAGCAACTTAAATACATTTTTCAAAAACATGTTCATCCTTTTGCATACCCAATTTGAAACTGAATTGGAAAAAGCCCTTCCAATAAACCTACTAATGTATATTCATTCCCAGTACATGGTGCACTTAGTAGTAAATCATAAGCCAATAATCGCAAAGGGACTGGACTCACTCATCCAGAACTCCATGTTTTAGCCTTATCCAGATATTTTTATTTTTAAAGCGGCTGACTTTAATTAACTGCTTTCCACAGTAATGCAGTCTCCAATGACATTGTTGACCAGAGAAGATTAAAAAAACCTTTTTTTCCCTTATTCTTTCTGGAAAAGAAAGTGTACATATTGTTAATATTCACAACGTTACCTTTTAGTCAGCAAACCAATAATTTTACTTATCCATAGATTTTATTCTAAAGCGTCTTTAACAGTTCCAGAGAATTGTGGTATAGAATGTCTAACAATTAAAATTCCATCGTTATTTTACTAGATGTCAAACGTGATCCAATACTTCTTCTTGACCACATATAAACTGTAATCTCTATGAAACACTCATTGTTCGCTCAGAGACTATACACCGACAAGTAAAAAATTCCATTCTCACTAACCTCAAACCAATTAGTTGTTTGTTATTTTGACAAGGAAATAAACTCTTGTATAGCGGCATTTCCTACTACCGCACTAAGTTCTAATGTCACATTACACTACCCGATATACCTATATCCAGAACAGAGAGCTATTTTCTTATTGGTTCTTAGATCTTGTCAAATAGTTCTGCCAATCACCCGCACGTCTGCAAGGACTAGAGGAACCACACACACAACCTCATCGCAATGTATTTTCTGATGATAGAATGTTGACATCAGAACGCCTACAAATCGAGCTTCACATTTTGGTCCCATGCGACTATTTATTTATTTATTTTTCCTAAATACTCCCATGTATTTCTACACCTTTTATTTACTATTTTTCCGAGTTAGAGCCAATCTCCTTTCCAATTAATAATTCATTTGTCACATCACTTAATTTCTTTTATCAAAGCCTACTCTATACAGTACATACATTATTTCTGAATACTACAGCATCAACTCTACTCTGTCACAGGAGAGCTGCGCGCTCCCTCTCCTGGACGTTCTGCCTACATACACACACAACTCATCTTTCCTTCCTAATCTTCTATTTTTACACAGATCTACTCATTTCTTACAACATTATCATTCATCCTTTTATGTTTCATCCGTTCATTCAATCCCTTTGTTTTTACCTCAAAACAACTCAGTCTTTCTTTATTGACTTAATTCACTTCCTTCTACATAAGCCTAGACTTCTACAATATGACGAGACTACTGTCTAATCGGATCAGCTTGTCTTCATATCCTATTCAACCCCCAATACTTATCTTTTCTTCTATTCTTAGAGTAGTATTGTGGCGTGACCTACTGAATTACCAAACCCTGGTAGCTAGACAGAGCGGTTTTTTATTCGCAGGATTTCTTTTGCATTTGAACGCCGCACAATCGGGCCAACGTTTTTCCTGCACCTACTACTTCACTCAAACAGTCCTCCTTTCAGAGCAGAAACTATGAATATTTATTTAACTACTGATTTATGTTTTGACCGTATAAGTTACTTTTGCAGTTGAACGCCGCACAATCGGGCCAACGTTTTCCTACAACCTACCGATTTATGCTTTGACCGTATAAGTTACTTTTGCAGTTGAACGCTGCACAATCGGGCTAACGTTTTCCTACAACCTACTGTTTTATGCTTTGACTGTATAAGCTACTTTTGCAGTTGAACGCCGCACAATCGGGCTAACGTTTTCCTACAACCTACTGTTTTATGCTTTGACTGTATAAGCTACTTTTGCAGTTGAACGGGCTAACGTTTTCCTACAACCTACTGTTTTATGCTTTGACTGTATAAGCTCTTCAGTTGAACGCCGCACAATCGGGCTAACGTTTTCCTACAACCTACTGTTTTATGCTTTGACTGTATAAGCTACTTTTGCAGTTGAACGCCGCACAATCGGGCTAACGTTTTCCTACAACCTACTGTTTTATGCTTTGACTGTATAAGCTACTTTTGCAGTTGAACGCCGCACAATCGGGCTAACGTTTTCCTACAACCTACTGTTTTATGCTTTGACTGTATAAGCTACTTTTGCAGTTGAACGCCGCACAATCGGGCTAACGTTTTCCTACAACCTACTGTTTTATGCTTTGACTGTATAAGCTACTTGTTGTAGCCCTGCGCCTGAGCCCAGCCGCTCAACTAGAGAGTACAAACAGTTGCGCCGATCAGCCCACACAAGGCTGCTCAAAATGAATGGTCCGACGAGAGGGGCAGTCCGAATCACACACACCCGACACGAGTCGCCCGCTCAGGTTGACTGAGGTGTGTTTACGCACATCCCAAAACAGATCCTGATACGGTCGAACCCGGCCAAGCAGAATCAGACGGAACAACTCCCCCAATCAAACCAGACACATGAACCTGTCTCGAGCAGTCCAACCAGAACAAATGCCCGCTCCCCCCAGCCAAACACCCGACACAATCAAAGTTCACAGTTCCAGTTCACTCAATCTCTAGACATGCGCATTCATACAAAACCCAAACTCACACATGCATGCACATTTATTTGAATTCAAAAGTTCTTTCGTTTTTATCGTTTTTAGGAAATTTGAGAGAGAGACCTACATGACATTCCTCCCGCTGAGACAGGACTCTGAAGCAATCCACACAAACATTTCAACTATTGTAAGAACTTGCTTACCGTATATAGTTGGGTGGCCACCTCTGTTTGTTTAGATTGTCCAAAGAACCCATCATCAGCCAAGAACGTCCCAGTCCCTATCAGCTCCTGGCATGCTCGCCAATTATGTCGTAGAAAATCACTTCAAATATAACTCTTACAAGAACTTTGTGAACTCAAATAAGATTTTTAATACAAATTGTATCACAATCTGGAATGTCCGCGGAACACACCCCGCGGCACACACACCGCGGCACACACACCGCGGAAACCCCCCTCCCAGAGCCTTAGCTCCTATATTTATACACACATAGCACTATGTCCATCCCTTATGCAAATGAAGTCTCCCTTCTCAAGTCATTCGCCACCACTATCCTCTAGTTCAAGCTTCCCGCTTGTTCACGCCCAATAACGCCCACATCTGCTCTCAGCTAGACTACAATGGTGGCCGGACCCTCCATCCTAGTGTGTCAGCATAATGTGTCAATGTACTCTTTGTTTTGTTTGCCTTTATTGGAATCAGCAGATTCTGTCTTATAAACCTCTGTTTAGAAGCAGCTGACTATGGATCCCTCTATCTTTAGTGTGTCAGCATAATGTGTCAATGTACTCTTTGTTCAGTTTGCCTTTATTGGAATCAGCAGATTCTGTCTTATAAACCTCTGTTTAGAAGCAGCTGACTATGGATCCCTCTATCTTTAGTGTGTCAGCATAATGTGTCAATGTACTCTTTGTTCAGTTTGCCTTTATTGGAATCAGCAGATTCTGTACTATACGCCTTCTTTTTAGAAGGAGCTGACTATGGGTCCTTTTTATCATTAGTGTGTCAGGTCAGCAGACCATGTGTCTCCCCCTTTCATTAATGTGTCCAATTGTCTTAGGCATATTTCTCTAGTATGTGTCTTATTGGAATTGTCAGACTATATGTCTCTTCTACCATTAGCATCCAGTTGCCTTAT